>NW_024714743.1:0-75304 GCF_018991925.1 Homarus americanus
TCTCCTGTGTTTGGCTCAGTGTCTTACTGCCTCCTGTGTTTGGCTCTGGTGTCTTACATCTCTCTCTCCTGTGTTGGCTCTGGGTGTCTTACTGGCTCTCTGTGTTTGGCTCTGGGTGTCTTACTGGCTCTCTCTCTCTGTGTTTGGCTCTGGGTGTCTTACTGGCTCTCTCCTCTCTGTGTTTGGCTCTGGGTGTCTTACTGGCCTCTCTCTGTGTTTGGCTCTGGTGTCTTACTGGCCTCTCTGTGTTTGGCTCTGGGTGTCTTACTGGCTCTCTGTGTTTGGCTCTGGGTGTCTTACTGGCTCTCTCTCTCTGTGTTTGGCTCTGGGTGTCTTACTGGCTCTCCTGTGTTTGGCTCTGAGGTTCACTGGCTCTCTCTCCTGTGTTTGGCTCTGGGTGTCTTACTGGCTCTCTCCTGTGTTTGGCTCTGGGTGTCTTACTGGCTCTCTCTCTGTGTTTGCTCTGGGTGTCTTACTGGCTCTCTCTGTGTTTGGCTCTGGTGTCTTCATCTCTCTCTCCTGTGTTTGTCTCTGGGTGTCTTACTGGCTCTCTCTCTCTCCTGTGTTTGGCTCTGGGTGTCTTACTGGCTCTCTCCTGTGTTTGGCTCTGGGTGTCTTACTGGCTCTCCTGTGTTTGGCTCTGGGTGTCTTACTGGCTCTCTCTCTGTGTTTGGCTCTCGGTGTCTACTGGCTCTCTGTGTTTGGCTCTGGGTGTCATCTCTCTCTCTGTGTTTGGCTCTGGGTGTCTTACTGGCTCTCTCTGTGTTTGGCTCTGGGTGTCTTACTGGCTCTCTCTCTCCTGTGTTTGGCTCTGGGTGTCTTACTGGCTCTCTTTGTGTTTGGCTCTGGGTGCTCATCTCTCTCTCCTGTGTTTGGCTCTGGGTGTCTTACTGGCTCTCTCTCTGTGTTTGGCTCTGGGTGTCTTGGCTCCCTCCTGTGTTTGGCTCTGGGTTCACTGGCTCTCTCCCTGTGTTTGGCCTGGGTGTCTTACTGGCTTCTCTCCTGTGTTTCTTCTGGGTGTCTTACTGGCTCTCTCTCCTGTGTTTGGCTCTGTGTCTTACTGGCCTCTCTCCTGTGTTTGGCTCTGGGTGTCTTACTGGCTCTCTCTCCTGTGTTTGGCCCAGGTGTCTTACTGGCTCTCTTGTGTTTGGCTCTGGGTGTCTTACTGGCTCTCCTGTGTTTGGCTCTGGGTGTCTTACTGGCTCTCTCTCTCTCCTGTGTTTGGCTCTGGGTGTCCACTGGCTCTCCTGTGTTTGGCTCTGGGTGTCTTACTGGCTCTCCTGTGTTTGGCTCTGGGTGTCTTACTGGCTCTCTCTCCTGTGTTTGGCTCTGGGTGTCTTACTGGCTCTCTCTCTGTGTGTTTGGCTCTGATGTCTTACTGGCTCTCTCTCTCTGTGTTTGGCTCTGGGTGTCTAATGGCTCTCTCTCTGTGTTTGGCTCTGGGTGTCTTACTGGCTCTCTCTCTGTGTTTGGCTCTGGGCTTACTGGCTCTCTCTGTGTTTGGCTCTGGGTGTCCACTGGCTCTCTCTGTGTTTGGCTCTGGGTGTCTTATCTCTCTCTCTGTGTTTGGCTCTGGTGTTTACTGGCTCTCTGTGTTTGGCTCTGGGTGTCTTACTGGCTCTCTCTCTCTGTGTTTGGCTCTGGGTGTCTTACTGGCTCTCTCTCCTGTGTTTGGCTCTGGAGTGTCCACTGGCTCTCTTGTGTTTGGCTCTGGGTGTCTTACTGGTCTCTCTCTCCTGTGTTTGGCTCTGGGTGTCTTACTGGCTCTCCTGTGTTTGGCTCTGGGTGTCTTACTGGCTCTCTCTCTGTGTTTGGCTCTGGGTGTCTTACTGGCTCTCTCTCCTGTATTTGGCTCTGGGTTCACTGGCTCTCTCTCTGTGTGTTTGGCTCTGGGTGTCTTCACTGGCTCTCTCTGTGTTTGGCTCTGGGTGTCTTACTGGCTCTCTCTGTGTGTTTGGCTCTGAGTGTCTTACTGGCTCTCTCTCTCTGTGTGTTTGGCTCTGGGTGTCTTACTGGCTCTCTCTTGTGTTTGGCTCTGGGTGTTTATTTCTCTCTCTCTGTGTGTTTGGCTCTGGGTGTCTTACTGGCTCTCTCTGTGTTTGGCCTCAGGTGTCTTACTGGCTCTCTCTGTGTTTGGCTCTGGGTGTCTTACTGGCCTCTCTCCTGTGTTTGGCTCTGGGTGTCTTACTGGCTCTTTCTCTCCTGTGTTTGGCTCTGGGTGTCTTACTGGCTCTCTCTCTCTGTGTTTGGCTCTGGGTGTCTTACTGGCTCTCTCCTGTGTTTGGCTCTAGGTGTCTTACTGGCTCTCTCTCTCTCTGTGTTTGGCTCTGGGTGTCTTACTGGTCTCCTCTCTCCTGTGTTTGGCTCTGGGTGTCTTACTGGCTCTCCTGTGTTTGGCTCTGGGTGTCTTACTGGCTCTCCCTGTGTTTGGCTCTGGGGTGTCTTACTGGCTCTCTCCTGTGTTTGGCTCTGGGTGTCTTACTGGCTCTCTCTCCTGTGTTTGGCTCTGGGTGTCTTACTGGCTCTCTCTCTTGTGTTTGGCTCTGGGTGTCTTACTGGCCTCTCTCTCTCTGTGTTTGGCTCTGGGTGTCTTACTGGCTCTCTCCTGTGTTTGGCTCTGGGTGTCTTACTGGCTCTCTCCTGTGTTTGGCTCTAGGTGTCTTACTGGCCTCTCTCTCTGTGTTTGGCTCTGGGTGTCTTACTGGCTCTCTCTCTCTGTGTTTGGCTCTGGGTGTCTTACTGGCTCTCTCCTTGTGTTTGGCTCTGGGTGTCTTACTGGCTCTCTCTCCCTGTGTTTGGCTCTGGGTGTCTTACTGGCTCTCTCTCTCCTGTGTTTGGCTCTGGGTGTCTTACTGCTTCTCTCTCCTGTGTTTGGCTCTGGGTGTCTTACTCTCTCTCTCCTGTGTTTGGCTCTGGGTGTCTTACTGGCCTCTCTCTCCTGTGTTTGGCTCTGGGTGTCTTACTGGCTCTCTCTCCTGTGTTTGGCTCTGGGTGTCTTACTGGCTCTCTCCTGTGTTTATTCTGGTGTCTTTACTGGCTCTCTCCTGTGTTTGGCTCTGGGTGTCTTACTGGCTCTCTCTCTCTCTCTGTTTGTTGATGTCGGTAGTAAGGTTTTTTAGCTGCGGTCACTTATGCGATGTTTAGTGGCTGTGGGTGGCTGTGGGGTGTTTAGTGACTGTTAGTGGCTGTGGGTGTTTAGTGGCTGGGGTGTTTAGTGGCTGTGGGTGTTTAGTGACTGTGGGGGTGTTTAGTGGCTGTGGGGTGTTTAGTGGCTGTGGGGGATGTTTAGTGGTTGGGGGATGTTTAGTGGTTGTGGGATGTTTAGTGGTTGTGGTTTAGTGGTGTGGGGGGTGTTTGTGGCTGTGGGTGTTTAGTGGTTGTGTTTATAATGGGGGTGTTTATGAGTGGATGTTTAGGCTGGGGGTGTTTAGCTGTAAGTGGTTGTGTGTTTAGTCTTGGGGTGTTTAGTGGCTGTGGATGTTTAGTGGTTGTGGGCGATGTTTAGTGGTTGTGTGATGTTTAGTGGTTGGGGATGTTTAGTGGTTGGGGATGTTTAGTGGTGGGATGTTTAGTGGCTGTGGGGATGTTTAGTGGTTGTGGGGATGTTTAGTGGTTGTGGATGTTTAGTGGTTGTGGGGGTGTTTAGTGGTTGTGGGTGTTTAGTGGCTGTTTTAGTGGCTGTGGGGGTGTTTAGTGGGGTGTTTAGTAACTGTGGGGTGTTTAGTGGCTGTGGGGTGTTTAGTGGCTGTGGGGGTGTTTATTGGTTGTGGGGGTAAGTTTAGTGGTTGTGGGGTGTGTTTAGTGGTTGTGGGGTGTTTAGTGGTCATGGGGGTGTTTAGTGGTTGTGGGGGTGTTTAGTGGTTGGGGGGATGTTTAGTGGCTGTGGGGTGTTTAGTGGTTGTGGGGGGTGTTTAGTGGCTGTGGGGGATGTTTAGGTGGCTGTGGGGGTGTTTAGTGGCTGTGGGGTGTTTAGTGGCTGTGGGGTGTTTAGTGGCTGTGTAGTGGTTGTGGGAGTGTTTAGTGTTGTGGATGTTTAGTGGTTGTGGATGTTTAGTAGTGGATGTTTAGTGGCTGTTTAGTGTTGTGGGGTGTTTAGTGGTTGTGGGGTTGTGATGTTTAGTGGTTGGGGATGTTTAGTGGTTGTGGATGTTTAGTGGCTGTGGGGATGTTTAGTGGCTGTGGGGGTGTTTAGTGGTTGTGGGGTGTTGAGTGGCTAGGGTGTTTTAGGTTGTGGGGTGTTTAGTGGCTGTGGGGTGTTTAGTGTTGTGGGTGTTGGCTGTGGATGTTTAGTGGTGGGTGGGGGATGTTTAGTGGGTTGGGGTGTTTAATGGTTGTGGGGAGTGTTTAGTGGCTTAGTGGTTGTGGGGATGTTTAGTGGGTTGTGTAGTGTTTAGTGGTTGTGATGGTGATTGTGGGGGATGTTTAGTGGCTGGGTAGTGGTTGGGCTTAGGTGTTGGGGTATTTATTGGTTGTGGGGATGTTTATGGCCAGGGGATGGTGAGGGTTGAGTGGTTGTGGGGATGTTTAGTGGTTGTTAGGGCGGGATGTTTAGTGGGTTGTGGGTGTTTAGTGGCTGGGGTGTTTAGTGGTTGTGTGTTTAGTGTGGGGTGTTAGTGGTTGTATGTTTAGTGGTTGTGGGGTGTTTAGTGGTTGTGGGGGGTGTTTAGTGGTGGGATGTTTATGGCTGTGGGATGTTTAGTGGTTGTGGGGTTGTTTAGTGGTCAGGGGGTTGTTTAGTGTGAGGGGTGTTTAGTGGTTGTAGGGTGGTTGTGGTGTTTAGTGGCTGGGGGATGTTTATGGCCAGTGGCTTTAGTGCAGTGGCTGTGTTTAATGGTTGTGGGGGATGTTTAGTGGTTGTGGGGGTGTTTAGTGGTTGTGGGGGTTGTTTAGTGGTTGTCGGGGTGTTTAGTGGTTGTGGGGGATGTTTAGTGGCTGTGGGGATGTTTAGTGGCTGTGGGGGGATGTTTAGTGGCTGTGGGGATGTTTAGTGGCTGTGGGGGATGTTTAGTGGTTGTGGGGATGTTTAGTGGTTGTGGGGGATTTTAGTGGTTGTGGGATGTTTAGTGTTGATAATATGTACCTGTTGTAAATTGTGTTTAGAGGGAATACAAGTGATGCTTTAAGATACCTGTACCTGTGTTAATGTCTCACCTTGTACCTGTACCTGTGTTAATGTCTCACCTTGTACCTGTGTTAATGTCTCACCTTGTACCTGTACCTGTGTTAATGTCTCACCTTGTACCTGTGTTAATGTCTCACCTTGTACCTGTGTTAATGTCTCAACCTTGTACCTGTGTTAATGTCTCACCTTGTACCTGTACCTGTGTTATTGTCTCACCTTGTACCTGTGTTAATGTCTCACCCACCTGTTAATGTCTCACCTTGTACCTGTGTTAATGTCTCACCTTGTACCTGTACCTGTGTTAATGTCCCACCTTGTACCTGTGTTAATGTCTCACCTTGTACCTGTGTTAATGTCTCACCTTGTACCTGTGTTAATGTCTCCACCTTGTACCTGTACCGTGTTAATGTTCCACCTGTACCTGTGTTAATGTCTCAACCTTGTACCTGTGTTAATGTCTCAACCTTGTACCTGTGTATGTCTCACCTTGTACCTGTACCTGTGTTAATGTCTCACCTTGTACCTGTGTTAATGTCTCACCTTGTACCTGTGTTAATGTCTCACCTTGTACCTGTAAGTTAATGTCTCACCTTGTACCTGTGTTAATGTCTCACCTTGTACCTGAATGTGTAATGTCTCACCTGTACCTGTGTTAATGTCTCCACCTTGTACCTGTGTTAATGTCTCACCCTGTACCTGTGTTAATGTCTCACTTTGTACCTGTACTGTGTTAATGTCTCACCTGTACCTGTGTTAATGTCTCACCTTGTACCTGTGTTAATGTCTCACCTTGTACCTGCCAGTCTCACCTTGTACCTGTACCTGTGTTAATGTCTCTCACCTTGTACCTGTGTTAATGTCTCACCTTGTACCTGTGTTAATGTCTCCACCTTGTACCTGTACCTGTGTTAATGTCTCACCTTGTACCTGTGTTAATGTCTCACCTGTACCTGTGTTAATGTCCACCTTGTACCTGTGTTAATGTCTCACCTGTACCTGTGTTAATGTCTCACCTTGTACCTGTACCTGTGTTAATGTCTCACCCTTGTACCTGTGTTAATGTCTCAATCTTGTACCTGTTAATGTCTCACCTTGTACCTGTGTTAATGTCTCACCCTTGTACCTGTACCTGTGTTAATGTCTCACCTTGTACCTGTGTTAATGTCTCACCTTGTACCTGTGTTAATGTTCCCACCTTGTACCTGTACCTGTGTTAATGTCTCACCTTGTACCTGTGTTAATGTCTCACCTTGTACCCAGACCTGTGTTAATGTCTCACCTTGTACCTGTGTTAATGTCTCACCTTGTACCTGTGTTAATGTCTGTATCTCTGTTTGTATTAGTTCTTATGACTTTTACCTGCACAATACTTCTCCTCCTTCTCCCCTCGCTTCCTTCCCGTCTCCTCTGCTTCCTTCCCCGTCTCCTCTCCTTCCTTCCTTCCTTCCTCCTCCCCACTCTCACACCCTCCCCCTCTCATATACCTACCCCCACACCCTCACATCACCTTCCACCTCCCTTCACCTAACTCACCCCCTCCTCCTCTCAACCAACCCACCACTCTTCCACCTCCTCTCACCCCCTCCCTCTTCACCTCCTCCCCCCCTACTGCAGCTGCATCTCGGCTGCCACTAAGGGCGTCATAGTAATGGGGGATCCATGTCCTGCCTGCGACTAACACACACACACACACACACACACACACACACACACACACACACACACACACACACACACACACACACACACACACACACACACACACACACACACACACACACACACACACACACACACACACCACACCCGTCAGGACCGTCTTTCATCTCTGTCTGTACAGTATATTTGTCTGTCTGTTACCTGTCTGACCTTAGTGATTGTGTATCTGTCCATCTGTTTGTCTACCTGTCTGTGTCCCCGTCCGGCAGTAATGTCTTTATAGGATGGTGATAGTAGTGGTGGTGGTAGGTTGTAGGGTGGTAGTGGTGGTGGTAGGTGTAGGGGGTGGTTGGTGGTGGTAGTAGTATGGTGTAGGTCGTGTTGTGGTAGGCTCTAGGTGGTGGTGGTGGTGGTGGTGGTAGTGGTGGTGGTTTGTAGTATGGTGTAGGGTCGGTTGTGGTAGGTCGTAGGTGGTGGTGGTGGTGAGGTAGTATGGTTTAAGGTCTTGGTTGTGGTAGCTTGTAGGGTGGTGGTGGTGGTGGTGGTAGGTAGTATGGTGTAGGGTCGTGGTTGTGGTAGGTCGTAGGGGTGGTGGTGGTGGTGGTGGTGGTGGTGTAGGTAGTATGGCTTTAGGTCTTGGTTGTGTAGTCGTAGGGTGTGTGGTGGTTGTGGTGGTAGGTAGTATGGTGTAGGGTCGTGGTTGTGGTAGGTCGTAGGGGTGGTGGTGGTGTGGTGGTAGTAGTGGGCTGTATGGTGTGCCTATTACGTATAAAGAGGAGGAGGAGGATTAACTCTAGTGGCTGGAGAGGACAAAGCCAGGGGAGGGGAAGGGGGGGGAGGTGAGAGGGGAAG
Organism: Homarus americanus; assembly: GCF_018991925.1. NCBI lineage: Eukaryota > Metazoa > Arthropoda > Malacostraca > Decapoda > Nephropidae > Homarus > Homarus americanus. The sequence goes on from NW_024714743.1 coordinate 7,634, forward strand.
GGGGGGAGGTGAGAGGTTGAGGAGGAGGTTTGAAAAGAGGGGGATGAGGAGGAGAGGAGTAAAGGGATAAAGAGAGAGGAGAGGGATAATGAAGGAGAGAGGAGGATGGAGTGGGTAGAGAGACGGGTGAAATGGGTGAGGAGAGGGGAGAGGGGTAGGAAGGGATGGGGAAGAGAGTGGGGAGAAATAGGGGATAGATGGGGAGAGAGGATAGATGAAGGAGAGTAGAGGGGAAGAGGGCGGGGTCAGCTGGTGGTGGTGGGTGTTGTTGACTCGTCAGGAGAACTCCCTCAGGATCTCCTCTGTGTGCGTCCTTCTGTACCTTGAGAGAGAGAGAGAGAGAGAGAGAGAGAGAGCATTAAGAACGTAGCACAAACTTAATTAAACTGTGTGTATCTGTTAGTAGGAGGTTAAAACACACACACACACACACACACACACAATAGACAAAAACAACTATACCTTTAGGACAATATTTGACCTCCGCCAAGTTAATTAAAATGGACGAACAAGTTTGCTAATTATTTTATTTTTGTTCATCTTTAGAATGAGGAAAACATATATTTGGTCATATAATTAGTGATGAGAGGATAATTAGCAGAAATATTTATGGGAGAAAGTTGAGGGTAGGAGGGCCAGGGGAAGGTAGAGACTGAGATGGATGAATGAAATTGAAAACTGGGCCCCCGGGAGAGATGCAGAACCTTGGAGGATTGGTGAAAAAAACAGCTCGAGAACGTTTAGAGTGGAGGACTGTGGTCGCCAACCCTCAGATATGATGATCTTACTCTTGTTTGACTGATTACAATATCCAATAATTGTGGTGTACTGTAAGCTATGTTTTATATATAGTGTGTGTGTGGTTTGGTTAGGTTAGGTTAGGTTAGGTTAGGTTTGGTTAGGTTAGGTTTGGGTAGGTTAGGTTATTTTAGGTTTGGGTAGGTTAGGTTTGGTTTCGTTAAATTTGACCCCATGAAAATTGAACAGAGACCTAGATCACCCCTTTTACCCCTTTACCCCCACCCTTACCCCCACCCTTACCCCCTCCCCTGTACCTCCTTACCCTTCTTTCTACCCTCCATCTCTTTATCCCCCTTACTCCCTCTCTTTACTCTCTCCCTTTACCCCTACCGAAAAGAAAGGACCTTAGGACGAATGAATCTAAACCAGACTGAACGAACACCAACGAGAAAAAATCCTAATAAAACCAGAGATCCCTTACCCCTGTGCCACAAGTTTTCGTCACTGAGCTAATGAAGTGAAAAGGAAGAGTTATTGAGATATATAAATGACGTTAATGATCTTATGATTATGTTAATTAAGTTAAGGTTAAGAATTATTAGGGGGGGAAGAATTACTTTTATGATAATTGAATACAGGTAGAGGTTTTTTTTTCTTCTCACGTCAATTATGTAAAATGATGAGGTTTTAGCCGCTGATGAAGTGAGGGTTTTTGAAAGGAAGGAAGGAAGGGAGGGAGGGAGGGAGGGAGAAAAGAATGGGAGGAAGGAAGGAAGGAAGGATGATGCATGAGGAAGAGAAAAGATGGAAGTTGGTGGATTTTTGTTGTCCTAAGTTTGTGGTGTGGAGCATCAAGTGTCCGGGAGACTGGTGGTGAGGGAGGGAGGGTTGGAGGAGATGAATGAGGGAGAGAGGGAAGAAATAGGTGAATGACGGAGAGGAGTTGGTGAATGAGGGAGGGAGGGAGGGAGGCAGACAGACAGACTGGCTCGAGTGAGTGAATGATGAGCTGTCATGTCATTGATACACCACACTGAAGTAACTGTCATACCACTGTCACCACTACACCTGTCAGACCGTCCTAACATAGCCTGGTGGGGGGGGGGATAATCGCTTTTTCTCCACCTTCCTTATTTCCAACCTGCAATTTTTCCCTAGGGTGAACAAGAAGGTAATGCGATGAACATAAAGAAAAAATACACCTAGGAAAAAAAACCCACTGTCCGGCTAACCTTTGCTTTCAGTGACGTAACATTGTTTTGACCTTGACCTTGACCTTGACCTTGCTGCTATTGTGACCCAAGTTTTAAATGCCGTGTTTGAATATTGTTTTACACATGACCTGCACCAAGTTTGTTATTGGTATACTCGCTTTTGATATATATATTGCTTGTGATTTATACATACATACATACATTCATACATACACACTTCCATACCAACATACAGCCATGCATACACAAATACATACATGAGTGCATTCATACATAGATAAATACCTACATACTTGTACACACAGCTGATCAAAGAGAGTTTCTATCTTCGGGTTTGTTAATAAATAATATCTTGTGCAGACAGATGGTGTACAGGCTGTTTACATCGTGTACATACCACACTCAGGCTCATGTGCGTGCATACATTAGCCTGTGATACTTGTCTGTACTTTGGAACTACACACACACACACACACACACACACACACACACACACACACACACACACATATACACACACACACCACCAGCATGTAAGGGTGTATGGTCAGCCGCTTTCGTACTCCTACCATGATGTGAACGAATGGTAATATGGTGGTGTTGAGGGGGGGTGAGGGAAGGGGGGTGGGTGGGGGGTTGTGGAGGTGGAGACCGTAGTAGAACACATCCAAGTCAGTCAGTCAGTTAGTCAGGTAGTCACAAGTCATTCAATCAAGTCAGTTATTTAATCAGTAATATGCCTGTTAATCCATTGATGTATTCAGTGAGTCAGTGAGTCAGTCAATCATTCAGTCAGTCAATCAGTGTGTGCATGTGTGTATAAAATAGTTTCAGGAAGGATTAATGTTTTATACTCGAGAAATTTTTGCTGCATCTGGCTCGTGAGACTAATGTCTTCTGCGAGCGGTGGCGACACGAGACACCGAGGTTGAAATGGAGTTCTTGGTTTCGTTTATTATTTAATGTTTATATATATATGTATCTCTCCTGTGTATATATATGCATGTTTATATATGTATTTTTATATGGGAATTTTATAGTTTAATTCTGTGTCTTAGAATTCTTTTAGGAGAGAAGGTGACTTGAACCAGATATGAGGACTAATTAAAGTTAAGTGTTTCAGGTAATCCAGTGCTGTCGTGTTGAGTTGTTAGTCTGATAATTAAACTTGTGGTAAACATGGGCGGTAACTCATTAAGGGAACACCACTTAGGGCGTCTTGTTGAGCTTATCACAGGTTCAAAGCTGGTACGGTACTCGTTTTGGAGGGTGTGGGGGGGGGGTAAACATTCATTCATTCACTCAGTTAGTCAGTCAGTCAGTCAGTCAGTAAATGGTGATGGAATGGACTGACGCAGCTAAGAGCACATGCTGGAATCCTTGAGAATCTTGGGTGGTGGTGGTGATAGTGGCAGGCGTCGGGAGGTGAGGTGGTAGCAGGCGTCGTGTTGCAGGGGGCAGAGGGTGGTGATGGTGGGTGGTGGCAGGCGTCGTGGTGGTATTGGTATAGATGGTGGCAGGCGTCGTGATGGTGGTGGTAGTGGTGGTGGCAGATGTCGTGATGGTGGTGGTAACGGTTGTGATGGTGGCAGACGTCGTGGTGGTCGGGAGAAGACAGATTTCAGATTTGCCCCACGAGGAGTCTGGTTTATTGGGCACCCCCTTGCATCATGTGCAAGGCGAAGCGCAGAAGCATTAACAGCGTCCAACAGGGAAGCATGCGGAGTTCATGTTTGCCTTCTTGACTCATGCATTTAAGGGCGTAAGTGTCTGAAGGGCCACGGAGACAGACAGACAGACAGACAGACAGCGATGAAGCTCTCACTTAGGACCGTGTAATGGATGGCACACAAGGAAGTCATTCAGTACTTTACATCAGGTCGTCTTAATGGGTTTCAGCGCGTGCCGTCTCATTCACCAGAGAGAGAGAGAGAGAGAGAGAGAGAGAGAGAGAGAGTTGATGAAAATGTTTGAGAGAGAGACACCACCTAACAGAGTATGTCATTACCACTGTATAAAGAAGAAAAGTGGACTAATTTCTCTACCAAAGAGGACAGTGTGTAGATTATAATACTTGTTTATATTACCAAGACTCTGACCAACACGATAAGCTCAAGGGACTTTTATCTTCACTCAACTATTGTATTCTGTTGTATTGTATTGTATTGTATTGTATTGCTGTATGTATGGTGTAGTAAGTGCTGCGGATACTGACACAATAAAGGGAGATAAATATAGTAAATAGAGAAAGGAAAAAGAGGAATTAACAAAAGAGAAATGGACTCGTGTAATGAAATGGGTAAATGGTCTCGCCTGCTGTACATGACCGCACACTTACCGCCAGTGTGGGGCCGAGCGGCGCCCGTCTGCTGTGTCGTGGTGGGTGATGGTTGTGTAGTGGTGGTGATGGGTGATGGTTGTATAGTGGTGGGTGATGGTTATGTGGTGATGGGTGATGGTTATGTGGTGATGGGTGATGGTTGTGTAGTGGTGGTGGTGGGTGATGGTTGTGTAGTGATTGTGGGCGATGGTTGTGGTGGCTGATGACTGTGTAGTGGTGATAGTGATGATGGCTGATGATGACTGTGTAGTGGTGATAGTGATGATGGGTGATGATGACTGTGTAGTGGTGATAGTGATGATGGGTGTTGACTGTGTAGTGGTGATAGTGATGATGGGTGATGACTGTGTAGTGGTAATAGTGACGATGGGTGATGACTGTGTGGTGGTGATGGTGGTGGGTGGCTGTGGTGGTGGAGATGGTGGTGGGTGATGGCTGTGGCAGTGGTGATGGTGATGGGTGTTGACTGTGTGGTGGTAATGGTGATGGGTGATGGCTGTGTGGTGGTGATGGTGGTGAGTGGGTGATGGCTGTGTGGTGGTGTGGTGGTGCAGTGGTGAGCTGTGTAGTGGTGATAGTGATGATGGGTGATGATGACTGTGTAGTGGTGATAGTGATGATGGGTGATGACTGTGTAGTGGTAATAGTGATGATGGGTGATGACTGTGTAGTGGTGATAGTGATGATGGGTGATGACTGTGTAGTGGTGATAGTGATGATGGGTGTTGACTGTGTAGTGGTAATAGTGATGATTGGTGATGACTGTGTAGTGGTGATAGTGATGGGTGATGACTGTGTAGTGGTGATAGTGATGATGGGTGATGATGACTGTGTAGTGGTGATAGTGATGATGGGTGATGACTGTAGTGGTTATTTTTTTTACTGGTATTAGCACTTGGACACAGGTCACCGAGCCCATCAAGGACAGAAACGTAATACTAATAATAATAATAATAATAATAATTCAGATAAGTAAAATTAATAATAAAAAATACAAAAATAAAAATAAAATAATGCAATAATAATAATAATAATAATAATAATAATAATAATAATAATAAGGAACCATAAAGAAATTTAGAAAAAATATCTTTAGTGAGAAACGATATATGTATGTTGTGTTGTCAATAGCAAGAGAAACAATTGAGACCCTACAACTGTGTGTAAATGAGGCAGAAAGTCAGATCAGCAACCTGGGACTTGGTCACAATTTTCGTGATGCCATATGGCAGCAGGGTCTACCATTAGACAACACATTATGCTTCCAATATCTTCCCAGGCGGTAGTACCTCCCTGTTTGGTAGCTGTCTACTACCTGAGATGATGGGTGATGACTGTAGTGGTGATGGTGATGATGGGTGGTGACTGTAGTGGTGATGGTGATGATGGGTGGTGACTGTAGTGGTGATGGTGATGATGGGTGGTGACTGTAGTGGTGATGGTGATGATGGGTGGTGACTGTAGTGGTGATGGTGATGATGGGTGGTGACTGTAGTGGTGATGGTGATGATGGGTGGTGACTGTAGTGGTGATGGTGATGATGGGTGGTGACTGTAGTGGTGATGGTGATGATGGGTGGTGACTGTAGTGGTGATAGTGATGATGGGTGCTGACTGGGTCTAGTTCTGCTTCAATTAATATATTTTTCCTCTTCTCTGCTGTCGCTGTTAGTGTTACTGCTGCTGTTCCTGCTGTCACTTGCTGCTGTTCCTGCTGTCACTTGTTGCTGTTCCTGCTGTCACTTGCTGCTCTTCCTGCTGTCACTTGCTGCTGTTGCTGTGACCCCTCTCACACTCGCCTCTACACTCAGCCGCCATACCACGACACATTCCTGCTATCTGCCCGCCTGTCGCACACACAAGCTGCTCTCTCGCCTCCTGCACCAGCCAACCTACTAGCCAATCTTCTAACTAACCAACCAACCAGTCAATCTACCAACCATACACTCAGCCAACCAACCAACCAACCAACCAACCAACTAGCTTCTAACTCACCACCACCCAGTCAACCAATAAATCTACTAACCAATCACTCAGCCTACCAACCAACCAACCAACCAATCTACCAGCCAACCCTCACAAGTGGTTATCCAATACGAGACTCGCGTACACCTAAACATCTTCAGGGTGTAGAATGAGTTTGTTTAAGAGTTGAACATCACCCGAGCGTTTACAGACCCCAGCTAGTGAGGCTCTTACCATGGCAGGGTATATATATGGGGGGGGCTAATGAGGCTCTTACCATGGCAGGGTATATGAGGGGGGGCTAATGAGGCTCTTACCATGGCAGGGGTATATATATATGGGGGTTAATGAGGCTCTTACCATGGTGCAGGTATATATATGAGGGGGGAGGCCAATGAGGCTCTTACCATGATACAATGTAGTCACCGCTGGCAACCGTCTCATATCTCCGTTTTCTTTAATGTTAACTCCCGCCAAAACATCAGCAACTACGTTTTCTGTAATTCCCACAATGCCTTATCTGTTATCATAGTGAGGAGTGTTACCATGGCAATAGTTGGTTAGTTTTAGCACGATTTGCACCAAATTTTTATCTTGTGGAACTTATCACCTGTTGGTCAAACCTGCCGCGTCTAGTGGGAAATTTGGTGACCCGTTGTTGAGATTTGGGAACAGACAGACAGACAGACAGACATTGTAGGTATTATTAAGGTATTAGATGTGTAGATACAAGTTATTTCTAAGTCGATTAAAAACAGTTAATCAGATTTAGAAAGTTGATCAGATTTAGAAAGTTGATTAGATTTAGAAAGTTGATCAAATTTAGAAAGTTGATCAGAATTAGAAAGTGATCAAATTTAGAAGGTTAATCATTGGTAAAATTAATCTGAGTAATCATACCAGTCAAGATGCTAGGTACCCATTAGAGGTTGAGTGGTGGTGGTGGTTGTGCTTCAGAGGTCATATACTGTGTGAGGTTTCAAGTCTGCATTACGATGATTAAGGTCCATAGCCACCCTACATTATGTATTATTTACTACTACTTCTATTACTACTACTTCTATTACTACTACTATTACTACTCCTACTGCTATTTATATTACTACTACTACTACTACTACTACTACTACTACCACTACTACTACTACTACTACTACTACCACTACCACACACACCACCATTGAACCCCTAAAATGATCCCATAATCTGGAGTTGAAAATATATTAAATGTGTTTAAAAATTTCACCACTGTAACATTAGCATATGTTAGTGCGGCGTTGGGGGAGCGTCAGGGTGAGTCAGGGTGAGGCAGGGTGAGCCAGGGAGAGGCAGGGAGAGGCAGGGAGAGTCAGGGTGAGGTAGAGTGAGGCAGGGAGAGGCAGGGTGAGGCAGGGAGAGGCATCAGGGATGAGCAAAGGAGAGTCAAGGAGGGAGTCAGCAGGTCAGCAAGCAGGGAAGGAGGGAGGAAGGAGGTTGTTTTCTGCTGTGCCCATCCTCTCCCCCTCTCCCCTACCTACCCACCAGACGAACTTTCGCCAGCTTTCTGCCTGTAGTGGTGATCCTTTTTTTCTTTAACTTTGGGGCACAAACTTAGGGCCTAGGTAGTCGAGATCCAGGCAGCAGGGAGAGAGAGGTTGGGGGAAGGAAGGAGAGAATGAGTGAGGGAAGGAGGAGAGGGGGTAGGGAGGAGTGAGGAGGAGGAGGAGAAGAGGGGGGGGGTAGGAGAGGGAGTGAGTGAGGGGGAGACAGGGGATGAGAGAGGAGGGAGGAAGGATGAGAGAGAGAGAGAGAGAGAGAGAGAGAGAGAGAGAGAGTCAAAATTAGAAGGAAGGAGGGAGGTGGGAAAAGATTGAGTGAATGTGGGGAGGAAGGAAGGAAGGGAGGGAGGGAGGAGAGTCTGCTGCACGTCAAACACCCGCAGGCCCACCACCCCACCCCACCCACCCCACCCCCAACCCCCCTCTAGTCACCCCACACCAACCCACTCCAGCCCAGTCCCATCCCACTGCTGTTCTACTGTCAATATTAGTCGGCCAGAAACTTGGTTCTCTCAATGCGCCAGAAAAGTTAGCAAACTGAAGCCTCGTGTCTGAAGCTTTGATCCGGGGGTGAAGCTGCTCCGAATCCCTGTTTTATTTAATGTATACTTCAGTTTCATTAGACTAAGTGTATGTATAGGTTCATTATAACTGAGGGTCTTCTAGAGTTAAGTGTATGCTCATTATAACTTGAGTTGCATTATATTGAGTGTTCGTTTTAACTGAGTTTCATTAGATTAAGAGGTTTTGTTTTATTTCACCGATTCGGCTTGTTTTTTTTTATTACAGTGTTTCGCTTTGTAGTGGAGGAAGAGTTAGCCAGTTAGCGCTCGTTGTTAAAGGGGTGGGTGTGTGTGTGTGTGTGTGTGTGTGTGTGTGTGTGTGTGTGTGTGTGTATTGTCATCATTATTTGGGGATTACTTTTGTCATCGTACTGTAGGGGTCAAGTCATCTTATTCCAGGGCTTAAGTCAACGTACTCTAAGGATTAAGTGATCGTACTCTAGTGGTGAAGTCAAAGTTGTCATCGTATTTGGGTGTACATGTACTCTATGTTCAAGGTGGTTTCGAAGTAAGTTGGACTCGAGTAAATAACTAGCTGTAAGTAGTAGGTAAAGTCACTGAAAAACCCATCACAAATATATTATGTTGAGACAATATAACACAACGAACGAAGGATTTTGACAACCCTACCGAGACAACAGGAGTCACAGTGTTCATTCTGAAATTCATCGATCACCTTAAGTAAAGATAATTTTTTAGCTGACTGATACATTTCTCTAGTAACATTTATTGACGTTTCCGAATATCTTTGTGAATCTGAATCTGAATCTGATTATTACAGGTGTAGTTGTGTGTATACCTGATATAATAAAGGTAATTAATTGGTGTTTAAGTTTTTTTTTTTATGGCTGAACGTGACGGGATCTGATGAAGTAAGAGTTAAATACCTTGTAATATATCAGGAACTTTTTTTTTTAATCAGTGGTTGGAAGTTTAGTCTTGAGGCTGTGAAACTCTGTCATATGGTTGTCAAGTCATTGTTTAGGTTACAAGGTCAGAGTCTTATCCAGATGACAGTTTTAGATTCTTCATGTTGCAAATTTTCTTCCTCGAGTCTTCATGTTGCAGAGTGAAAATTTCGAAGCAGTTATTCAATTTTTTTAGAACCTGTGTTTAAAGGTTGGCAGATGCAAGGTGTCCATATTGTAGTGTTAGGATTCTGGTTGGTTAGGTTAGGTTAGGTTAGAGTCTTACTTAATTTGTAAATAAAACTCTTCTGGCTACACATTCAAAGCTTGAGGTTGTATATTTATTTATTATTTGCAAATTCAGTTTCCAGGTTGCAATGTCAATGGATCCGCGTTTAATTGGATTTACAGGATTTAGCAGGTTTCAGGTGCAGATGTTGGTGGAGGGTGACTGGTTAAATGGACCGGTCCTAATAAGACCTAACCTAACCTAACCACTAGAATTTGGGTTCACTCTTAAAGGACCCCAGTGTTTGTGGTAAGGTTAGATTAGGTTAGGTTAGGTGAGGTGAGGTGAGGTGAGGTGAGGTGAGGTGAGGTTAGGTTAGAGCGTATTCAAAGTGGGTGTCCTGTCTGGCAACTATGGGACAGGGGTGAGAGAGAGAGTGGGAGGGGAAGATAGAGTACTGTACTGCATCTTTAGTTTGCCTCACCTCCGGCCAGGGGACGACCCACGCCGCCTGCGCTGCCACCACCTGCAAAACTTCCACCCCAAAAATAAGCAAAAAAAAAACAAACCTGCCTCAATGTCTCACCACCAGAGGGCAGGAAGGAGAACTAGCCTGGCTCTCTACTGCAACAATGATGATAGTGGGAATAGTTAAGGCGTCTCTGTGTGTTTATATTTAGAATTGTGCTGTTTTATTTTGGTGTATGGAACTGATGTTTTCCTTCTCTTCTCCCTCTTCCAAAATAGAAACTGGTTGGGTATTCCTCTACCTGAGGGGAGGGGGAGGGGGGAGTGCACCAAGGTTGGGTATACACGGTAATAGTTCTCGTTTTACTGAAGATAATAAGTTTCTGTTGATGATTTGATCGGTGATGTTGGTGTGTTAATTAAGATCGCTGAAAACTCTCTTCTCGTGACCCCCCCCCCCTCCCCCTACTGAAAAAAAAGACGAAATCTACGTGTGGTCACCCGAGGAAGAGCGGGCGTCTGCTGTAATGACTCTGTTAATGGGCAAGAAACATGTCTCTCTATGTATTTTTTTATATGAGGGGAAGAAGACAGAGACGGGGGGGAGGGGGGGGAGTGTTAGAATGGTGGTATTGTAGTTGTGTGTTGTCCAGCAACACCAGGAACACATTTTTTTTTTGTTTTTAGCCTCGATGATGGATACAATGTTGGTCTTGGTGTTGAAAAGTTTCACCTCTCAAATACAGCATCACTGAGTCTACCCGTGAACTGAGGGCGAGAGAACGGGTACCTGCTGGGGTGTGTTATGTAATAGTCTTCTGTGGGTGAGTAGAGCGTGATGGACGGATTACCGCATCACTTGAGGTCGTCTGTATTGGTGTGTGTTAGTTCTGCTCGTGAACGTTCCTTCTGATAGTTGATACGTTTCTGCTGGAGGCCCTCGCTCAGTAACGATGTCTGCTTCAATTCTTAGACACTACGGGGACTCGTCTCTCGGTACAGATTGAGTGCGTCTGGTCAGTCTGCATAGCCCTAACTCAACCAATGGAAAAGGTAGACGTACCTATTTCCTTTCCAGCAAGGTAAGTCATTTCTGTTGAGGCTTCGAGTCTCTGGTTGACTTGAGCATCACGTAGCGGCTTCACCTCCCCCTCTCTTGAAACATTTCTCTCCTACTGGATTTTTACACCCAGTGAGGACATCCACCAGCGGCGACTCTCCTCATACACAAACATATTTTTTGTTGCTGTTGACGTTACTAAATGGGATGTGTGGCGATGCGTGAATGTTGGAGGAGGTGTCGATGGTGGACGGTGGTGTCACTGGCCCGGGTGGGAGAATATTTCATAGACTTGTGTTCGATTTTGACAAGAATGTTATACAACTCTAGTGCGTTCGTGGGGAGGGAGGAGGAAGGGCTGATAAGGCCTTCCTTCCTGGAGTCTGGCGTGATGCTGTGTTTCTCTGCTCACCTGTGGCTAACTGATGATGGATATTTTCTTACACATCTGTACCCTCACATCTGTACCCTCACATCTGTAACACACACACACACACACACACACACACCTCTGCATCACGCACCTTTGGGTAAATGACACACACCTGCATCGCCCATTTTCACCACACCTGCAGCACCATCAGGAGGTGAGGTGCACCACACCTGCCCGGGTTCCCGCCTGCATTATTACCACCGAGAGTAAATTGCATGGTAAAGTTCTCACCTGCTTGTGTTTTTAAGTGTCATTCTTCGCCCGAAAACTTCCATCTGGGCTTGGGTGCTGTGTCGCGCGCACACACGCACACACACACACACACACACACACACACCTTCAGTATCCAGCAGGTGTGTGCAGCAGGAAGGCCGATAACAGCCGCCAGATGTCCGATACCCAGTGGGTCTCCGAGTGCTGTGTTAACCGCTTACCTCTTACCGCCTCCCCAAACAGCATTTACACACAGGCGGTGAGGAGGAATGGTGGAGAGAGAGAGAGAGAGTATGTCGTGTGTGTGTGTGGCATCACTTAGAACACAGGGTGACGGGCTGGCTGGTACACATCGGTCACCAATATGGAGATGAGCGGCTAAGGCTGTTAATTGCTTGTTGTATCTCACCCGAAAGCCGTCCATGTGTTTACCTGTACGTCCCTAGCCTACCTCCAGCCCACCCCAGCCCACCACAGCCCTCTCGACTCCACCACCCTGGCACATAACAGCTCACTCCGGATCACCGAAGCCTATTACAGTCCACCACAACCCACTCTTGTCCACCACAACCCACTCTTGTCCACCACAGCCCACTCTTGTCCACCACAGCCCACTCTTGTCTACCACAGTCCACTCGAACCACCACAATGGACCCCGGTCTCCCAAAGCCCACACAGGACCCACCCGTCACCTCCACCAAGGTACACATAAATTTACCCGAACGGTTCACCTAGTGTTATCTACCCTCTTAGTGGCGGCTCATTATCACAGTTATTGCCTCAAAAAAACTCGAAGTAGTTTCCTCCATGTTCTTTTGAAGTCAGGGACTACACAAGATGTAAGATGTATGTTTTTAACGTCTATCTTGAGAATCAAGAATCATAGAGACGAGTAATTTGTTCAAGACGCAAGACGTTCCCTGGTCCACCGTCCATCAGCGATGTTTAGCTTCACGACCCAGACCCCATGGCTGTGTGTCTGTGAAGTCACAGTTGTGGTAATCCACGTACGAAAAATATCACCTTAAAGAGACCTTCATGTTTATCCTGTAGAGCTGCTCCCGTGACCGTGGTGTACTGTACGTGACATGGTCCACATAGTCCGTGGCATGGAGTATGGGCCACATGCATGAACCACATGATCCACGGGACATGGGCCACAGGACATGTTTTTCTTCAGTAAAGGCCGCCGCCACCACCAGCTTGTGGCAGTAAACCAGAGCCGCTACAAAGCCCCAATTTGTCCCCAGGTAATGGAGGAGGTTGTGCACGCCAACCATGATGTAAACCTGGCAACCGGGTGAGGACCCCGCCTCACCCTCTGACCTGCCCCAACATGGCTCTAGGGCAGCGAAGACCCACCTTCGTGAAGACCAGGAATCTCTGAAGAGGGCACGAGATGCCCTTTCGAAATGTGAAAGTTTCTTAAAGTCGCTCACGCGAGGTGCCTCAGGGTAGACTGCGAAGACCTTAAGATAGTGGCTGGAGCCTTTAGCGTAGACTGTGAACCTCTTAAGGTATCAGAAGAGGCCTCTAACATAGCAAGAAATGCCCCAAGCTGGTTACTTTTCTGCTTGGCTATGTGGCAGTGTAACATACTCCGTGAGGTAACGAGGCTGTAGACAGGTGAGACCTCTGATGGAAGGTGGTAGGCCTGTATGATCTACGGTACACTCTACCTCCAGTCTACTTTATAGGTTTTGTGCAGGTGATGTAGTGCCCAGTACATGGCAGGAAAATCGACAGGTAATTACAGGTAAACCTCGTGTCGTAGCAAGACGGTCCAGGCTGCCTCCCAACTAGGCAGGAGGAAATAACCCGCCTTGGTCCCTGTTCTCTAGGCTGGATTATTCTGGTCCTCTCTCATTACCTGTGGTGTACCTGCGAGGGGGAAGACATACCGGTCCCAGCTGAGTTTATTTTTATTTATTCTTTTGATGGGTAAGTCAGGTCCACGAGGCTGACACTGTCACTTAACTCATAAATGTTTCTGTCTCCATAGTTCAGGGGGGAGAGCGGCTCATGGCCTCTACCTCGTGTACCTTCACGGTGGACCAAATATCTTTAGACTGTGTGTGTGTGTGTGTGTGTGTGTGTGTGTGTGTGTGTGTTTAGTTTAAGAGTGATGTGAATTGATCGATCACCAATATCATTCTACAGCGTGATGCCACAGGTTCTCTGCTCATAACGGAGGCTGTAGTGGCTGGCATTGTGTTGTCTGTGTTTAGCGCTAACATACAGCCTCTAATGCTGTATGGCGTCCATTAGTTATGTTATGTTACTTTTCTTTTGTGTCAACTATGTCATATTTTATCCCACGTCTCACCACCACCGGAAGTGACTGTGCTATTTTTGACTGTAGACTGCTGTACCTCCCTTCCTTCCTCCCTCCCTTATCTCCCCCCTTCCCTTCCCTCCCTCCCTTTCCTCCCCCCTTCCCTTCCCTCCCTCCCTTTCCTTCCCTTCCCTCCCGCCTTTTATCCATCCATCCAATCATCTTATCTCTCGTCTTTTGCACCTATTCTCCCTCCTATTTCGCCTCTCACTCTCCTTTTCTCCCTCCTTTATATTTCGTCTCTTTCTCCTCTCACCTATTTCATCTCCCTCCCCCCCCTCTCCCCTCTCCCCCCCCCACCTCCCTCTCACCTGTTTCACCTACCTCGCCCTTCATACAGGTGTGGGTGGATGAAAGTCGCCCTTGACAACAGCCTACAGGTTAAATTGTTAAATTGTTTTCACTGTTGCCTGCTGCTGGGCTGGGGCAGGTGGTCTGTCTGTCTGTCTGTCGGTCTGTCTGTCTGTCGGTCTGTCTGTCTGTCTGTCGGTCTGTCTGTCGGTCTGTCCCATGGTGTAGAATTATTGATGGTGAAGTGAGCATTTATTGCCACAAATGTATTCTAGGTTAAGGTTGTATGGTGGCGTAAGTGGGGGGGGGAGGTAGTGTGTGTTTTCATTGGTTGAGAGTCTTATTTTGCTGAGGTAGTATGTGTTTTCATTGGTTGAGAGACGGAAAGTGTGCGTTCATTGGTTGAGATTCTTATTATGGTTAGGAAGTGTATGTGTTTTCATTGGTTGAGTCTTATTATACTGAGGAAATGTGTATTCTCTCTCTCTCTCTCTCTCTCTCTCTCTGACCCAGTAACTACCATCAAACCACACCATCAAACCACACCATCAAACCACACCATTAAACCATACCATTAAACCACACCATTTAGCCAGCAGATTTATCAACATATATATGAACCACGCGAACATACACTCAGCTCCCGAGGCCGTGGAGTCGACAGCCCAGAAGTTACTAACAATATTCGCGAAAATCTATTTGCATTATTTTTGGCTCAAAGGAGAGACTTCGTTACCGTCATAAGCGCTCGTAGTTTGACTCAGTCTAAGCAAACGGGCCGTAATATATATTTTTTTATTGCTAGATGGCCTTTGAAAGTTATGCTGGTATGCAAATTGAAAATTATTAATTATTTTTTTAAGAGAATCGAGGGGGGTTGGGGGGGGAAAGTTGGGGGAAAAGAAGAGGTTTAATAGTTTATGCGGCGCTTGATTTTTTGCTTTTGGCACTCTGGTTTATTGGTTATGTGGCACTCTAGGGTTATGTGGTGGTTATGTAACTCTTTATTGGTTATGTGGGCACTCTGGTCTATTGGTTGGCCTCTGGTCTGTGGTTACTGGTTCTATTGGTGTATGCTGGTCTGGTCTATCTGGTTATGTGGGCACTCTGGTCTATTGGTTATGTAATGTGGCACTCTGGTGGTTATTGGTTATGTGGTTACTATGTAGCACTCTGGTCTATTGGTTATGTGGCATCTGGTCTATTGGTTATGTGGCACTCTGGTCTATGGTTATGTGGCACTCTGGTTTATTGGTTATGTGGCACTCTGGTCTATTGGTTATGTGGCACTCTGGTCTATTGGTATGGTGTGGCACTCTGGGTGGTTACTCTGGTCTATTGGTTATGTGGCACTCTGGTCTATTGGTTATGTACTTTCTGGTGGTTACTGGCTGGTTTCTGGTTATCTGGTTATTGGTTATGTGGCACTCTGGTCTATTGGTTATGTAGCTGGCACTCTGGTCTGTGGTTGTGGTATTGGTTATGTGGCACTCTGGTTTTTGGTTATGTGGCACTCTGGTCTATTGGTTATGTATGGTTGGTGTGGCACTGGCACTCTGGTCTATTGGTTATGTGGCACTCTGGTCTGTGGTTTATGGTCTGGTATTGGTTATGTGGCACTCTGGTCTATTGGTTATGTGGCACTCTGGTCTTATTGGTTATGTTGGTTATTGGTTGTGTGGCATTCCTGGTCTATTGGTTATGTGGCACTCTCTGGTTTATTGGTTTGGTTATGTGGCACTCTGGTTATTGGTTATGTGGCACTTGGTTTATTGGTTATGTGGCATTCTGGTCTATTGGTTATGTGGCACTCTGGTCTATTGGTTATGTGGCACTCTGGTTTATTTGGTGTGGCACTCCTGGTTTATTGGTTATGTGGCACTCTGGTTTATTGGTTATGTGGCATTCTGTTTATTGGCTATGTGGCACTCCTGGTCTATTGGTTATGTGGCACTCTGGTCTGTGGTTGTGGCACTCTTGGTCTTTGGCACTCTGTAAGTTTATGTGGCACTCTGGTCTATTGGTTATGTGGCACTCTGGTCCGTGGCATTCTGGTTAGTTATGGCACTCTGGTCTGTGGTTATGTGGCACCTGGTCTATTGGTTATGTGGCACTCTGGTCTATTAGTTATGTGGCACTCTGGTTTATTGGTTATGTGGCATTGTGGTTATGTGGCACTCTGGTCTGTAGCTGGTTTATGGTTATGTGGCACTCTGGTCTGGCACTCTGGTTTTATTGGTTATGTGGCACTCTGGTTTATTGGTTATGTGGCACTCTGGTTTATTGGTTATGTGGCACTCTGGTCTATTGGTTATGTGGCACTCTGGTCTATTGGTTATGTGGCACTCTGGTTTATTGGTTATGTGGCACTCTGGTCTATTGGTTATGTGGCACTCTGGTCTATTGGTTATGTGGCACTCTGGTCTATTGGTTATGTGGCACTCTGGTCTATTGGTTATGTGGCACTCTGGTTTATTAGTTTTTGCACTCTGGTTTATTAGTTGTGGCACTCGAGTTTATTGATTATGTGGCACTTTGGTTTATTGGCACGTGACGTTATGTTGTTGATACATGTAGCATAGATATCTATTGGCCTGAAGTGTGCTGTAAGTGGCACTCCCAGTTTAATGGCACTTGGAGCACGGTTGATTAATATGCGTGGCACCCTCATTCAATATCACGTGGTATCCATGTTTAGTGGTATGAGGTAACCTGCATGTGGCACCCCCCTCCCCCCACAATTTAATGGCGTGAGGCAGACTAGATGGCACCCCCTCCCCCCTCACTCCACACCCTGATAATGGCCAACTAGCGGCGCATGCTGGCTCATATTCCTAGGCAAGTTTATGGTCATTATTATCCATTTTGTGTAGAAATTTCACCCATTAATATAACTCGGCCGATCGATTCACCAGAATAATGCGGGAGGCTCATAGATAATGTCTGGGTGTCAGTTTTATAGTCATCCATTATTGTTGTCGTCGTGTTGTTTTTACCTCTACAGCCAGAGTCTTTCAGTAGTGTTCACCGAGTCTTAATTTTTAATACAAGAGACAACAGATTTTTTTTTATTAGGATATATGTATTAGTGTATAGGATGGTTTTGAAGTATGTCTGTTATTTTAGTTGTTGTCTTTATATTGAACGTTTCTGTATTTTTTCTCTCGTTAAACTGTCTGCCTTACTCCATGGGTTAGTGGGTGGGATGGCTTGGTACTGGTAGGGAACAAAGACGTTATGTTATGCTATGTTTTAGTAAATGAGAGCATATTACCTGATGCGTGTGTGGCGAGGGTGATGAGATGGTGGTTGTTGGTTGTGATAGTAGATGATGCTGGTAGTTGTGGTGGACGGTAGTGGTAGACAATACTGGTAATAGTGATTGTAGTAGTTGTGGTAGACGGTGGTAGTTAATGGTAGATGTAGATGATGCTGGTAGTTGTGGTTGTGGTGGGGACCTGAGACGGGGCCACAGCTGGAATGGGTCAGGTTACCGTCCCTTGGCTCCCCTCCTCTCACCTCACACATGAAGCAGCACGTGTTCCTTCACCTGATGTGTACCATTGTTGATACTGGTGGTGGTGCTGGAGTTATCAGGGTATTACAGCTGTGGTAGTAGGGAAGCTGTGTGTGTGTTGTGGTGTATTTTTGTAAGCTGGTTGTACTCTAGTATTTTTTTGTTTTTGTTAGTGTGAGGATAAAAAACACTGGAATAGCCTCCCACACTTAAGGTTGTTGCTGCACGACCCATACACAACCTTCTCCACCTTACAACCACTAGTTCATAACAACTCATAACTAGTTCGTCGTTTTAAGGTGTTGAATGTAGTTGTGGTGAGGTAACAAGGAGGAAATATTAAACCGTACACATGATGACAGGCAATAAGGGTCAGGCAGACCTTCCGCACTCGAACCAAACTTAAAATAAACCTATATTATTTGACAGTATTTTTGTTCTTTTATTTAAAATTTTACAATTTACATATATACATAAATATTACATATTAATATATTTGTCCTAGAAATATTTGGATGACTTTTCTTTTAAAATACACTTGATCATCCATTTATTATAATATATCCTGCTTTTAATAAAGGCTATAGTCTCCTTAACATTATAATGTTCTCTCCTACTTAACCAAGTACAGTAAATATAATCCGACAGTAGCATGATCATTGTTTTCTTATCTTTATTATTACTACAGTTATTAAACATTAAAAATGCAGGAAATAATTTGCTATTGATAATGCAGACTATTCAGGGATTTTTTAAACCATTTAATTATCTCTTTGTTATGGAAGCAAAGGTAAAATATATGTAATTGTTATTCTACCTCACCACATCTTACACAACTATCATCTTGTCTCATGTTTAACATTTTTAGTCTCTGATTTGTTGGTAGAGTTTCATGAATATACCTATATATGAAGCCTCTCTGGTGAGGATCCATATATTTACATGTAATATTTTCCCAAATAAAAGGCCATTTAAACAGCGGACACTTTTCTTCAACCGCTGGTTTAGTCCATATCATTAACATATTGTATTCATCTTTATTATTGACATTGGGAAAGTTATGATGCCTTGCTAACCTTCTTAGGGTGTTGATTGCTTTACTATAATAAGGTGGAGACAAGTAGGAAACATTATCTGAAGGTTTCATATCTAGTAGATAACTGGTCCATATACTTGTATAATATAGTGTTAAAGATTTCCCCTTTTCTTGGTCTAAAGTAAGTTTTATGAAAGTTGTCCATAATATAGCAGCTGCTTTACAGGTAAATACAGAGTTTGTCTTTTAATTGGCTGGTACATACCACTCCATATGTATTTAAAAATACATGATTCAATTTTCTGTGAGTACATTTTATTTATAAGGAAATGTATGGGATACCTTACATACCTTGGACAAAACTTTTGAGTTCACAATAATTGCTTTTTGGTACAAGGATAGTTTTCTGTTTGATAAACAATTAACAGTACTGCTGATATTTTCCAAGATTTTGTTCCAATTCATATTAACAGTGTGTTCATAATTGTCATAATATATAGTGCCTAAAATTCTGGAATATTCTGCTGGTCTCATCCACAGCACAGGCCATAAATCTCTCTTCCTCCACTCACCCAAGCTCATAATACTTGTTTTATCTTTGTTTAATTTATCACCTGTTGATTCCTCAAACCTTTCCATGTCTCTGCTAACCTCAATTATGGACTGGTGTGTGACAACAAAGACTGTAGAATCATCACCATATCCCTGTATGGGAATTTGTTGTTTGGTAACTGCGGGGGAATTATTCTGGCATTGCTGTTTACTGATAAATAAAAAGGTTCTTGGAAAAATATATAGAGAATCATAGAAAGAGGACATCCTTGTCTTACTGATCTTTCAATCCTGAATGACTTACTTTGGATGCCATTAACCAAAACCTTACTCTCACAATCTTCATACATTTTAAATCCAGGTGTGATGGAAGGGGTGACGGGTGGCCTCCACTGCTGGTCGTGACGGAATGGTTGTGATGGAAAAGTAAGCGGTGATAAATACTCTTTACCAATATAATTCGGTCAGCCAGCGAGCCCAGACAGGCAGACTGGCCGCCATCAGGGGGTAATATTGCCTCGCCATGATGGAAAGCGCGCCAAAACTCCCACTGGTTCCCGCCAAATTCCCACTCTTTTCCCGCCAAACCTCGTTTTATTTTCCACAAACTAATCGTTCCTCCCCGCAAAACGACCAGTAGTTGTTTTTTTAATGCAACCAATAACATCCCACCAAACAGTCACTTTTATTTCGATTTCTACCTAACCACCAATCCAATCCCGCTCATTATTTTTCCCGCCGGCCAACCCACCAATCACAGGCCGTAACAAATCAGAGAGATGAAGCGGAGGTTTACGCCCACAGGTGAATTAATATTAATCTGATGGTAATGATGTATTGGCCTCAGATGGTCACGTGTGTGTTGTATTCAGGTGGTTCTTGTTCCCTCTTGTATTATTCACACACACACACGCACACCACTGGTCTACACACACACACACACACACACCGCACAGTACACACACACACACACCACTGGTCACACACACACACACACACACCACTTTGGTCCACACACACACACACACACACACACACACCACTGGTCCACGCACACACACACACACCGCTGGTCCACACACACACACACACACACACCACTGGTCTACACACACACACACACACACCACTGGTCCACACATTCCCAGTCACCACCGTTATGACATAAAATAACACCTCATCCACTATCACCACTACCATGACACCTCATCCACTATCACCACTACCATGACACCTCATCCACTATCACCACTACCATGACACTTCATCCACTATCACCACTACCATGACACTTCATCCACTATCACCACTACCATGACACCCCCATCCACTATCACCACTACCATGACACCCCATCCACTATCACCACTACCATGACACCTCATCCACTATCACCACTACCATGACACCTCATCCACTATCACCACTACCAGGCACTCATCCACTATCACCACTAGAGCACCTCATCCACTATCACCACTACCATGACACCTCATCCACTATCACCACTACCATGACACCTCATCCACTATCACCACTACCATGACACCTCATCCACTATCACCACTACCATGACACCTCATCCACTATCACCACTACCATGACACCTCATCCACTATCACCACTACCATGACACCTCATCCACTATCACCACTACCATGACACTTCATCCACTATCACCACTACCATGACACCTCATCCACTATCACCACTACCATGACACCTCATCCACTATCACCACTACCATGACACCTCATCACTATCACTACTACCGCGACACCTCATCCACTATCACCCACTACCATGACACCTCATCCACCTCACCACTACCATGACACTTCATCCACTATCACCACTACCATGATGACACCCCATCCACTATCACCACTACCATGACACCCCATCCCACTATCACCACTACCATGACACCTCATCCCACTATCACCACTACCATGACAACTCATCCACTATCACCACCACTACCATGACACCTCATCCACTATCACCACTACCATGACACCTCATCCACTATCACCACTACCGCTGACACCTCATCCCACTATCACCACTACCATGACACCTCATACTATCCACCACTACCATGACAACTCATCCACTATCACCACTACCATGACACCTCATCACTATCACCACTACCATGACACTGTCCACTATCACCACTACCATGACACCTCATCCACTATCACCACTACCATGACACCTCATCCACTATCACCACTACCATGACACCTCATCCACTATCACCACTACCATGACACCTCATCCACTAACACCACTACCATGACACTTCATCTACTATCACACCTGTCCTGTCTCCTTTTTACCATGACACCTCATCACACTATCTCACCACTACCATGACACTTCATCCTATCACCACCTGCTGACAGCTTCCTATCACCACTACGCGACACCTCATCACTATCACCCACCTGCAACCTCATCCCCTTTCTATCACCACTACCGCGACACACTCATCCACTATCCACCACTACCACATGACACCTCATCCACACTATCCCCACCCTACCGCGACACCTCATCACTATCTACCCACTACCACGCGACACCTCATCCACTATCACCACTATTTCATGACACTTCATCCCACTATCACCACTACCATGACACTTCATCCTGTCACCACTACCGCGACACCTCATCCACTATCACCACTACCGCGACACCTCATCCACTATACCCTGTGACACCTCATCCACTATCACCACTACCGACACCTCATCCCCTATCACCACTACCATGACACCCTCATCACACTATCACCACATGACACCTCTCTACCACTACCATGACCTCATCCACTATCACCATGACACCTCATCCCACTATCCCACTACCATGACACTTCATCTATCACACCACTACCATGACACTTCATCCACTATCACCACTACCATGACACCTCATCCTATCACCACTACCATGACACCTCATCCACTATCACCACTATAGCGGCCTCGTCACTATCACCACTACTACATGACCTTCATCCACTATCACCACTACATTCATCCTATCACCACTACCATGACACCTCATCACTACTATCCCACCACTACTGTGACACCTCATCCCTCACCACTACAAACAATCACTATCACCCACTACCGCATTTTACCTCATCCACTATCACCACTACCGTGACACCTCATCCACCTACTCCACCCTACCGCGACACTTCATCCACTATCACCACTACCATGACACTTCATCCACTATCACCGCTACCGCGACACCTCATCACTACCACACTACCGCGACACCTCATCACTATCACACTACCGCACCTCATCCCTCTCACCACCATGACACCTCATCCACTATCACCACTACCATGACACCTCGTCACTATCACCACTACCATGACACCTCATCCTATCACCACTACCGCGACACTTCATCACTATCCTGCCCTACCCGGCACCTCATCCACTATCACCACTACCATGACACACTCATCCACCTCCACTAAACCTCATCACCTCATCCACTATCACCACTACGTACCTCATCTACTATCACCACTACCGCTGACATACCTCATCCACATCACCACTACTACATGACACCTCATCCCTTTCTCCTTACTACCATGACACCTCATCCACTATCACCACTACCGCAACACCTCATCACTATCCTGCCCCTACAACACTTCATCCACTATCACACACCATGACACTTCATCCACTATCACCCTTCTGCATTTGCCTCTCATCCCTATCACCACTACCATGACACCTCATCACTATCACCACTACTTGACACCTCTCATCCTATCACCACTACCACTGACACCTCATCCCTCTATCACCACCATGACACCTCATCCTATCACCACTTTCTGCAGCCTCATCCACTATCACCACTACTGTGACACCTCATCCACTATCTATACCATGACACCTCATCCACTATACACTATGACACCTCATCATATCTTACATTTTCCATCCACTATCACCCACTACCGCGACACCTCATCCACCTATCACCACTACCGCATTTACCCCATCCACTATCACCACTAGGCACCTCTTCCCTCACCACTACCATGACTTTATCTTCACTTCTCTGCCACTACCAAACTGCCTCATCCCTATCACCACTACCATGGCGCCTCATCCCTATCACCACTACTGTGACACCTCATCACTATCACCACTACCATGACACCTCATCACTATCACCACTACCATGACACCTCATCCTATCACCACTACCGCGACACACTCATCCACTATCACCACTACTGCTGACACTTCATCCACTATCACCACTACCATGACACCTCGTCCCTATCACCACTACCGCGACCTTCATCTTTTCTCACCACTACCGCGACACCTCATCACACTATCACCACCGCGACACTTCATCCCACTATCACCACTACCACGACACCTCATCCACTATCACCTACCATGACACCTCATCTGCTATCACCACTACCGCGACACCCTCATCCGCATCACCACTACCGGCCTCATCCGCCTCCACCCGCGACACCTCATCCACTATCACCCTACCAGCAGCACCTCATCACCTACTCACCACACCACATGACACCCTCATCCACCTCACCACTACCATGACCACCCTCGTCCACTATCACCCTACCGCGACACTTCATCACTATCACCGCGACACGCCTCACTATCACCACTACCACACTTCATCCCACTATCACCACTACCATACCTCATCCACTATCACCACTACCGCGACACCTCATCACTATCACCACCTACCGCATGCCTCATCCCACTACTCCGCCACTACCGCGACACCTCATCCACTATCACCACTACCATGACACATCATCCACTATCACCACTACCGCGACACCTCATCCACTATCACCACTACCATGACACCTCATCCCTATCACCACTACCACCGACACCTCATCACTATCACCACTACCGCGACACTTATCCACTATCACCACACCGCGACACCTCATCACCTATGCCCACTACCGCGCCCGACACTTCATCACACTATCACCACTACCATGACACACTCATCCACTATCACCGCTACCGCGACACCTCATCCACCTCACCACTACCGCGACACCTCATCCCACCTACTCTACTACCGCGACCACTTCATCACTATCACCCCCTACCATGACCTCATCCACCTCACCACTACCGACCTCATCCCACTACTCACCACTACCATGACACCTCATCACACTATCACCACTACCATGACACCTCATCACTATCTCACCACTACCACATGACACCTCATCACACTATCTGCCACTACTGACCTCATCCACTATCTCACCCACTACCATGACACCTCATCACTATCACCACTACCATGACACCTCGTCCACCTAACCTACTACCGCGACACTTCATCTACTTCTATCACCCCTACCTAATCATATCAACCATTATCACCACTCTATCGTGACATCAACCATTATCACCACTCTATCGTGACATCAACCATTATCACCACTCTATCGTGACATCAACCATTATCACCACTCTATCGTGACATCAACCAGTATCAATCAGTACCACCACCCCCCTCCCCTCCGTCGTATATTCCACGATAGTAAGAATCACGCTCGCCAAATAGCACAACATTTCGCCCCCGGAGATCGCCAGTGGAGAGAAGTTTTCCAGCAGAGTCGCCGTTCCTTCGCCTCGCCTCGCCCAATGGGGTTCTTCACATTCAACGAAATAGGATGCGATTTATCCTCCCGGAATTCGTCTCGTGGTAGTGGTGGTTGTTGGTGGTAGGTGGTGGTAGTATTGTTTGTGGTTGTTTTTGTTAGTGATAGTGGTTGGTAGTGGTGATGATGGTAGTGGAGATTGGGTAGTGGTGGTGGTGGTGGTGTCTGGAACAAAGTGAGTCAGGCATTGAGGAATGTGAGAAACTTATGGAGGGGGAGAAGTCACTGAGGAAAATGAGGTACGTGGTGAGAAGTCTAGGGGGATAATTTATTTTTGGGGAGGAGGAAAGTTTTTTAAGGAAAGTTATGAAAGTCAAGGAAAATTTATAAAGTCCTGTCAGCTACTTTGTGTACGTTGATTATGTATTTTATTAACGTGATGATGATGGCAGTAATAATAATAATGATGTTTATTGTAATATTGATGATGATAATAGCAACAACAATAATAATAATATATAATAATAGTAGTAGTAGTGATAATATACAGATGCTATATTATTTAACCACCTTATGGGTTTAGTTAAAGCTTAATATAGCTCACCTGCAGCTGGTGGTATTTAAGGGCATGACTGAGCACCTCTCCAATACCACCTCTCTCCTCCCTCCGTTAACCCCTCTCCGTTACCCTTCCTCTCCCAGCCCTCTCCCAGCCCTCTCCTCCCTCCACTAACCCCTATCTACTGCCCTCTCTTTACTCCATACCCATTCATCCCTGCCTCTCCCTTACCTCCTCCCTCATCCCTACCTCCCAGTACCCTTCCTCTCCATTACCCCTTCCACCACTCATCCCTATCTAACCTTTATCCTCTACCCCCCCTCATCCCTCCCCTCCTCCCCTCTTCTCCCAGCATCCTAGACCGGTCGATTTTTCCCCAGGAGAACCTATAAGTAAGATTGTTTATATCATGATTATCCTTGGACCTCCTGGGGATAAAATTCATCAGAGGAAAGTGATTCAGGGTGGGTGTGGGTGGGTGGGTGGTAGGGTCAGAAAAATGAGGGTGGGTGGTGAAGCTCTGGGTGGGGGCGGGGGTTGATGCATAGTAGTGTACATCAAGTTTAATTGCATCCAGTATAATGTGAGCCTACTGAGTGTATCAGTTGGTTGGAGTAAGTGTAGGTGCTCGTCCCCCCCTCCTCCCCTCTTCCCTACCCCCTCCCCTCTCTTCCTACCCCCCTCCCCTCTTCCCCCACACACAGGCTGAGTTAGATACAATTCAGACAGAAATACACAACAAAAACATTAATTTACCTCAAGTTTTCCTTAACTTTGTAATTGTTGGTGACTTGAGTAATGTAGGTAACCCAGTGTACGTGTTTAAAGATCTTAGTTGTTAAGGCTCAGTAATACACTATAACACGGTCAGTTTAAACACATAGGGGTGAGATAAAGTGAATGTGGTAGAGGCGTTGGTAGGTGAACATGTGGAGGCAGGTTGGGGCAGGTGGGTTGGGTACGCCACTGTTGGGGTAAATATATACTCTGGGCCAGGTGGTGACAGGTGGTGTATCCTGGAGGTGTGGTGAAGTGGTGACAGGTGGTGTCCTGGAGGTGTGGTGAGGTGGTGAGTGGTGTCCTGAGATGTGGTGAGGGGAAGGTGACAGGTGGTCTGATGGGTGAGAGTGACAGGGTGTATCCTGGAGGTGTGGTGAGGAAGGTGGTGACAGGTGGTGTATCCTGGAGGTGTGGTGAGGGAAGGTGGTGACAGGTGGTGTATCCTGGAGATGTGGTGAGGGAAAGGTGGTGACAGGTGGTGATCCTGGAGGTGTGGTGGGGAAGAAGGTGGTGACAGGTGTGTGGAGGTGTGGTGAGGTGGAGGTGTGTATCCTGAGGTTGTGGGGAAGGGTGACAGGTGTATCCTGGGATGACAGGTGGTGTATCCTGAGGTGTGGTGAGAGGGTGACAGGTGGATCTGGAGGTGGGGGGAAGGTGGTGACAGGTGGTGTCCTGGAGGTGTGGTGAGGAAGGTGACAGGTAAGAGAGGGCGGGCTGACCGCCTAGCTAAGCCTAATAGTGTTTGGGTTGTGTCATGGGTTAGTTGTGTCTGTCGGTACAGGCACTAGACAGCCTACCCTGTCCCATACATGGGTGTTTGAGGGCCTTATTTCATATTCCCCGCCCCTACCGGCGGATGTTGGTCTAGGGAGGTTGTCTATTGCTAGGAGACCTTTGGTTGGTAACTTTTTTGGGAACCATGTATGGTTGTTGTCGTTATCTGGTGGAGAGTTTTGAAGGAGTTCTTGCTCTGATCGTTCTATCTTTTGCCAGACTCTGCTGGCCAGGGTGTGCAGCTGCTGGTGGTGTGCCCTGAAGATGTGGTGGTGAAGTACAGGACATCTCATACCCCAAGAAATATTCTCACCTGATACTGTACATCAGGTTATCATGTCATTGGTCCAACATGATATACAAAGACATGATCATTCAGTCATGTTTTTTTGTGGGGGCCTCGGTTACAAATAGAGACCTTGATAATAAGTTTCAGGTATATCTGAAGAAATACAGGTGTAGGTTTCAGGCGTCTCTCGATAAAACTACAGTTGTGTATATTTCTGACGTGACCTGTAATACTCGTGTATATATCAGGCAGGTCCTTGCCCAATAATTCTTTCAGACATTTCCGATAAAACAAGTGTATTTTTCAGAGTCTCCGGTAAAACAACTGTAAAATTTCAGTTGTTCCCTATAAAACACGTATGTAGTTTAGTCATTTCCCGGTAAAATAAGTGTGTACGTTAGACATTCCCCGGTGAAACAAGTGTAAAACAGGTCTACATTGCAAATATAACTCCCCACCAAGGGTCGCATATCCCATTAGCAACAAGGCGCACGGAACAGACATTCCCCGATAATGCCGGGGTGTATGTTTCAAGCAAGCAGTTCCAGGAGCTACTTGAAGTTGCTTGCTACATCCTGCTCGGGAAACATACGGGCGTTACAGCAGCTGGTTCTCTGTGCTTGAGTCGTAGTCTGAGTGCTTGCAAGGCGTGTGTCAGACGTAAACAAATGAGTGAGGGAGGGGTGAGGGGATGAGGGGTGAGGGGAGTTGGGTGGTAAGGTGGGGTGGAGAAATGATATGTGGTGGGTGGGTGGTGGTGGGTGAAGGGAACGATTCAGGGAGGAATTGGGGATAGTGAGGTGGGGGGGGGTGGGAGGAGGGGTGTGGGTGAGGTGGTAGGTGAGGTGGTGGGTGAGGAACGGTTTAAGGAGAACGGATGAGAAAGGGTAAAGGTGGTGGGTGAGAATTTCAGGGGAAGGGGGAGACCAGGCGGATGGGTGAGAAGAGGTTCGAGTGGTGTGGTGGATGAAGAGGGTTGGTGGTGGTGGTGGTGAGAGTGGTAACGAGGCAGACCCCTCCTCTTCCCCCCAAGCCCTCATGAATAATGTTAGAGAATATTGTTTTGTTGCCTTACATGCCAATACGCCCCCCACACACACGCTCCTTACTACTCCCTGCAGGTGTGTCCACGTGTACAAGACAACATGTAACCAAGTGTAACATTAAGAAAGATTACGTTACAGGTACATTTTTACGTACAGGTATAGGTACAGGTACGGGTATAGGTACAGGTACAGGTATAGGTACGGGTATAGGTACAGGTACGGGTATATAGACAGGTAGAGGAACAGGTAAAGGCAACAAACTCAAGACTGTTATCGTGGGTTTGTGAACATAAAGATCCCCAGAGTTGTGGCCGTGATAAAATAACTTAAAACTTGTATAGCTAGGTGGACGTAGGCCGGTTAAGCAGGACCACGGTGTACCTGCTCGTTGTTATGTCAGTCATGAGTGGGACGTGTTGAGTAGTGTTATGATGTGTCAGGTCTTGTAGGGGTGTTTTGGGACGTGTCGAGACTGAGTTTGGACGTGTCAGGGGGTGTGTGTGTGGGGGTCGCGTCGTGTGGAGGCGTGTTGAGACGTAGTGACTAGTGATCCACCTCTGCTGGCAGCTTGTTGGCCCCACCCCTGGCACCTTCACCACCACCACTCTCGCCACCACCACAGGCCACCTCCCAACCACTAGCACCTGGCCGTGGTTGTCGCCTCTTCGTCTGCGTCTCCTGCATGCCTCCACACATAACCATTATTGATGTCAGTTGATTACCTTTTTTTTTTACCTCGACAATGCAGCGTGTTCCTCAGGTAGTTTCCAAGAACACGTTTGTTTTGTCTTTGTGTTGTAACGCAAACATCGTTATTACGATTGACGTAGTGTGTTTTTTTTGTGTGTTTTTTTTGTGTGTGTGTGTGTGTGTGTGTGTGTGTGTGTGTGTGTGTGTGTGTGTGTGTGTGTGTGTGTGTGTGTTTCCCTTTTCTCTTATTACGTATGAATAAAACATAGCAAAGGAGAACGAGTAGTGTTATACTGAAGGAAAACATGGCAATAGGGGCTGCTGGTGTGTCAACATGGACGAGACGCTCAGCACTAACAATATTTTGGCTCTATGTTGCGTGTCGGGCCCTCCCCTCCTCCCTCCACCCTTCCCACGAGCCTTATAGCTTTTATCCCTTCCTCCCTCCACTCCCCCTCCCCAACACCCCACCTACCTTACCCCCTCCTCCTGGGCCCGGTATTTTACTGGTGCGGGGGGTAAAATAGTCGTGTGTGTGGTTCAGTTGTGTGTGTTGCAAGGTGCAGGTTATACCTTCATTGTTGCCCCCTCACTCACGGTTTTCTCTCTCTGTCTCTCCCACACGCTACCCCCGGACGCCAGCAGAAGGTAAGTGAGTTATGTTTCCCAGGAAGGTGTACGTCTATCTCCAGAGCGACAGCTGTGGTGGATCACGGCTGTCACGGAGCCACGATTGGTCACGACGGCAATTCTAGCCAGCAGTTGGGGGGTGGAGGGGGTATTAAAATATTCTATGATTATTATAATGAAAGTTTGTACCGGTGATTTTCTTCATCATTACATATTTTGTCACTAGGGATATAAATAACACCGAGATTATTATACATCACGTCATACAGATCTTGGATTGGTTGCGATGTCATATGTATTCTTAATTTGGATTCCAGGCCACTGAAATTATGTAAACAGAGTGACAACATACCAGGATTAACTAAAGTATCATATATGTGACCAAGCGGAGGAGGGGGGAGGGTGTGTTTTAAAAGACACAGATATTATATGAACAAAACCCGGTATTCCTTTACTAGCAGCGGCATCATGAGCACTCTATGTGGTCAGTGGGATGGAAATGACACTGAAATTATGTAAACAAAGACTTCGGTGGAGGACACTTTGGTCACTCATACATCAGCTGATTTACAACAACAGAGAGACGCTTATGTAGTAGAGAGAACACCATTAAACAGTAGAGAGAGAACACCATTAAACAGTAGAGAGAACACCATTAAACAGTAGAGAACACCATTAAGCAATGAAAACACCGTAAGAGCAATAGAGTACACCATTAAACAGTAGAGAAAACACCATTAAACAGTAGAGAGAACACCATTAAACAATAGAGAAAACACCATTAAACAGTAGAGAGAACACCATTAATCAGTAGATGAAACACCATTAAACAGTAGAGAGAACACCATTAAACAGTAGAGAGAACACCATCAAACAGTAGAGAGAACACCATTAAACAGTAGAGAGAACACCATTAATCAGTAGACAAAACACCATTAAACAGTAGAGAGAACACCATTAAGCAGTAGAGAGAACACCATTACTACTGTCTCTACCAAGTCAGAGCGTTTGATGTCACCTCCTTGGAGCATAAAGCCTTCACAAAGAGGGTTTATGGCGTCTTTACAGCTGGTTGGATTTTTACTCCGTTTGTAAGTTGACTTTTCCTCGAAGCTGGTGGTGCAGGAGCGACCCATCAGTGCCTGCCGTAAATTATAGCGCTGAAATAACATCCAATATTACCATCAAAATTAACTGAGACTCTAACTTTGTATAACACGAGTTACCGGACAAAATTAACTGAGACTTGAACTTTATATAACACGAGTTACCGGACAAAATTAACCGAGACTCGAACTTTATATAACACGAGTTACCGGACAAAATTAACTGAGGCTCTAACTTTGTATAACACGAGTTACCGGACAAAATTAACTGAGACTCGAACTTTATATAACACGAGTTACTGGACAAAATTAACTGAGGCTCTAACTTTGTATAACACGAGTTACCGGACAAAATTAACTGAGACTCGAACTTTATATAACACGAGTTACCGGACAAAATTAACTGAGACTCGAACTTTATATAACACGAGTTACCGGACAAAATTAACTGAGGCTCTAACTTTGTATAACACGAGTTACCGGACAAAATTAACCGAGACTTGAACATTATATAAGACGAGTTACCGGACAAAATCACTGTGTAAAACTTTTATGAATTTAGTGCAAAAAGAGAATAAAACCTGGTTAGGTCTTTTAGAGGAGCAGCTATTTCCGTGTTGCTTTCTGCACCTGTCAGTAGCCGGGTCCAAGTGGTCATTTGTGTAACATGACGGCCAATTATATAGTTAGGGTGTCATGTCTCGGCTATAAATTTAATTATTCCATTTTTACTCTTGAAATTGTTGACATTATGAGGGCAAACATGTTGCCAGTGTGGTGGGTCTCTCTCTCTCTCTCTCTCTCTCTCTCTCTCTCTCTCTCTCTCGGGTGGACCAGGGAACACACACACACGTCCAGGAAGTGCCTCTCCACTCCCTACCTCAAACACGCAAGCCACAATCCATTGCTTACATTCCCAAGCACACAATCACACTCTGCCCATTACACCGACGACCGCAAACTGACATACACACACACACAACAACAACAACAACAACAATCCACTGCTTGCATTCCCAATCACGCAAACATATGCGGCCCCATTATACAGACGACCACACACACACACACACACACACACACACACTACGAATTCACGTGCCACGCTCCCCCACTGACCTCGTGCCACACCCCCACCTGACCTCGTGCCACACTCCCCACCTGACCTGTGCCACATCCCCCACTGGACCTGTGTCCACACCCCCTCTACCTGACTCAGCCACACCCCCACCTGACTCCGTGCCACATCCCCCCATTCCTGACCTCCGTGCCACGCCCCCACCTGACTGTGCCACACCCCTCCACCTGTCCCTGTGCCACACCTGCTCCTGTCCTGCAGCCACACCTCCACCTGTCCCCTGCGCCACACCCCCCCACCTGCTCCCCTGTGCCACACCCCCACCTGACTCGTGCCACGCCCCCACCTGACCTGCGCCACACCCCCACCCGTCCTGCGCCACATCCCCCACCTGACCTCCTGTGCCACACCCCCACCTGACCTCGTGCTCACGCCCCCACCTGACCTCCGTGCCACGCCCCCACTCCTGACCCGTGCCACGCCCCCTCTACCTGACCCTGTGCCACACCCCCCACCTGTCCCCTGTGCCACATCCCCCACCTGACTCGTGCCACACCCCCTCTACCTGACTCCCTGTGCCACACCTCTACCTGACTCAAAGCACGCCCCCCCCACCTGACCTGTGCCACGCCCCCCTGACTCCTGCCACGCCCCCTCTACCCTGACTCCGTGCCACACCCCCCACCTGTCCTCAGCCACCCCCCCAGGCCTGACCTGCACACGCCCCCCACCTGACCTGTGCCACGCCCCCACCTGACTCGTGCCACGCCCCCACCTGACTCCTGCGCCACACCCCCCACCCGTCCTCGCGCCCACACCCCCACCTGTCCTGTGCCACACCCCCACCTGACTCGTGCACCTCTACCTGGGACTTCGTGCCACACCCCCTCTACCTGACTCGTGCCACATCCCCTCTACCTGACTCGTGCCACACCCCCTCTACCTGACGCAGCGACCTTATTCCCTAACAACCGGAAGTTAACAATTTTCCCTTTGACTACGAGCTAAACTTAAATTGACCCAGTAGAGTTTCGGGATAGTTTTGGCGCCATTTTATCAGTAATTTTTGTCACGTGTCCAGTGTTTGTTTACATCATAGGGAGCAGCTGATTTTGTTTATATCATGTGGTCGTAGATGTCCCTCCCATCATGCACTGGGAGGTGTTGACAGCGGCGTGATCAGTGTTATTTTGCGTGTTTGCTTCCATGCCAGAGAGATCAGCTGACTCATTACGTCGTGGGTAATGTAATAACACGACACGCTGGTTATGATAAATACATTATTATTTATATATATGTTGTTTTTTCTGTATAATGTGAAAGTAAAACATCATGACCGCCATAAAGAAACAATATTAGTATCAGTGTTTGCATGTGTGAGCTTACGACATCATAACTAATAAACAAAAACACAACTGCCGAAACAAATGCATTTTTCTGTCACTATGGCAACAAACACAGATAAGTTATGGTGAAATAAGGGATTTTGGGGGTTTACTGGAGATCGTAATTTCGGTTTTATAGTTGTACCATCGGCTGTTTTTGTTTGTACTTGTATGGAAGTAACTTTTTAGCGCGATTTTTTTTTTTGTGTTTAAATATTCATCTGTGGTATATATGTATACAGTAGTTTTGTTGTGTTATGTAGTGAATCACAGTTGGTGGCTCTCTCTCTCTCTCTCTCTCTCTCTCTCTCTCTCTCTCTCTCACATGGTTTCTAAGTCTGACTTGAATTGTTGATCGAGAGTGGTGGTGTGGCGGCCAGAGCCTCCTAGTGGTGTCAGAAGAGGGAAGGAAGAAGAGGTGGAAGAGAGGGACGAGGGAGGAGGGGTGAGAAGAGGAGGTAGAACAGAGGAGGGAAGAGGTAGGAGAGGTGAAGCCGCATGGGATATGAGGATAGAAGGACAAAATAAGGAAATGAAGAAATAGCGAGGAAGCGACGTAAAGAAGAGAGGAGGTTGGAAGGCGCGAGTAAGGAAAAGGGAAAAACAAGAGGGACTTATTACGTACATGTGACCATCTCTAGAATGAAGGTTGTGTGTGTATGTGTGCGTTTCTGTGTGTGTGTGTGTGTGTGTGTGTGGATCAATAGTCATGGCCACCACCTGTGCTGTACTGCTCTGCAGTACTGCATGGTGACAGCTCGCTCCCTCCACCTGCCTGCCTCCACTGGCTGTCACGTTCCTCTATATTAGTTCAGTGTGGTTATCTCACCACACTCCCTTTCCTCTCCTCGTCCCTCACCTCTCACCCCTCAACCTCTCACCCCTCCACACCTCTCACCCCTCCCTCCAACCTCCAAACCTCCATAACTAGTCCTCTCCCTCACCTCTCCCTCGCCTCCCCTCACCCCTCTCCCTCCTCCCTCACCTCTCCCTCACCTCTCCCTCCTCTCCCTCACCAGGTAAGCATTGTACTCATTCCTCAGCGGTCCGGTA
This sequence comes from Homarus americanus, assembly GCF_018991925.1. Taxonomy (NCBI): domain Eukaryota; kingdom Metazoa; phylum Arthropoda; class Malacostraca; order Decapoda; family Nephropidae; genus Homarus; species Homarus americanus. The sequence continues at coordinate 42,110 of NW_024714743.1, forward strand.
AGTGAGGACTAACTTCCTCACCTGCCTGCTGCACCTCACCTGACCCCTCACCTGCTTCTTCTACCCCTCACACCCTCACCTGCTTCTGCTACCCTCACTGCCTTCTGCTACCCCTCACCTGCTGCCACAACCCCTCACCTGACTCCTCACCTGCTGTTTCTACCCCTCACACTGACCCCTCACTTGCTGCTCCTACCTCACCTGACAACTCACCTGACCACTTCACTTGCTTCTGCCACCCTCACCTGACCCCTCACCTGCTGTTTCTACCCCCTTGCCTGACCCCTCACCTGCTGTTCCTACCCTCACTTGACGCCTCACCTGCTGTTCCTACCCCTCACTTGACTCCTCACCTGCTGTTCCTATCCTCACCTGACCCCTCACCTGCTGTTCCTACCTCACCTGACCCCTAACCTGCTGTTCCTACCCCTCATCTGACCCCCACCTGCTGTTCCTACCCCTCACTTGACCCCTCACCTGCTGTTCCTATCCCTCACCTGACCCCTCACCTGCTGTTCCTACCCTCACCTGACTCTCACCTGCTGTTCCTACCCCTCACCTGACCCCTCACCTGCTGTTCCCACTCCTCACCTGACCTCACCTGCTGTTCCTACCCCACCTGACCCCTCACCTGCTGTTCCCATCCCTCACCTGACCCCTCTCACCTGCTGTCTTCCCTCACCTGACCCCCTCACCTGCTGTTCCCACCCTCACCTGACCTCACCTGTTCCTACCTCACCTGACCCCTCACCTGCTGTTCTACCCCCACCTGACCCTCACCTGCTGTTCCATCCCTCACCTGACCCTCACCTGCTGTTTCTACCCCTCACCTGACCCCTCACCTGCTGTTCACCCTCACCCCTGCTTCTCACCTGACCCCTCACCTGTTGTTCCTACCCTCACCTGACCCCTCACCTGCTGTTTCTACCCTCACCTGACCCCTCACCTGCTGTTCCACTCCCCTCACCTGACCCCTCACCTGCTGTCCTATCCCTCACCTGACCCCTCACCTGCTGTTCCCACCCCTCACCTGACCCCACCTGCTGTTCCTATCCTCACCTGACCCCTCACCTGCTGTTCCTACCCCTCACCTGACCCTCACCTGCTGGTTCCACCCCCACCTGACCCCTCACCTGCTGTTCCTACCCCTCACCTGACCCCTCACCTGCTGTCCTATTCCTCACCTGACCCCCTCACCTGGTTGTTCCACCCCCCACCTGACCCCTCACCTGCTGTCTTACTCCTCACCTGACTCTCACCTGCTGTTCCTACCCTCACCTGACTCTCACCTGCTGTTCCTATCCTCACCTGACCTCTCACCTGCTGTCTTTTACCTCACCTGACCTCTCACCTGCTGTTCCACTTCACCTGACCCCTCACCTGCTGTTCCTACCCTTCACCTGACCCCCTAACCTGACCCCTCACCTGCTGTTCCTACCCTCACCTGACCCCTCACCTGCTGTTCCTACCCTCACCTGACCCAACCTGCTGTTCCTACCCTCACCTCGACCCCTCACCTCCTGTTCCACCCTTCACCTGACCCCTAACCTATTCCTCACTGCTGTTCCTACCACTCACCTGACCCCTCACCTGCTGCTCCTACCCCTCACCTGACCCCAACCTGCTGTTCCTACCCCTCACCTGACCCCTCACCTGCTGCCCTACCCCTCACCTGACCCCTAACCTGACCCCTCACCGTTTTTCTTACCTCACCTGACCCCTAACCTGACCCCTCACCTGCTGTTCCCTACCCCTTGACCCCTCACCTGCTGGTTCTACCCTCACCCCTCACCTGCTGTTCCCACTCCCCCTCACCTGACCCCCTCACCTGCATCCTACCCTCACCCACATTTTACCCTCACCTGACTCCTCACCTGTGTTCCACCCCCACTGACCCTCACCTGCGGTTCCTACCCTCACCTGACCCCTAACCTGACCCTCACCTGCTGTTCCTACCCTCACCTGACCCCCCGCCTGCTCCTACCCTCACCTGACCCCTAACCTGACCCCTCACCTGCTGTTCCTACCCCCACCTGACCCCTAACCTGACCCCTCACCTGCTGTTCCTACCTCACCTGACCCCTCACCTGCTGTTTTACCCCCCACCTGACCCCCTAACCTGCTGTTCCTACCCTCACCTGACCCCTAACCTGCTGTTCCTACCCCTCACCTGACCCTCACCTGCTGCTCCTACCCCCTCACCTGACCCCTAACCTGACCCCTAACCTGCTGTTCCTACCTTTCACCTGACCCTAACCTGACCCCTAACCTGCTGTTCTACCTCACCTGAACTCCCTAACCTGCTGTTCCTACCCCTACCTGACCCCAACCTGACCCCCTCACCTGCTGTTCCCATCCTCACCTGACCCTCACCTGCTGCTCCTACCCCACCTGACCCTCAACCTGACCCCTCACCTGCTGTTCCCACTCCCTCACCTGACCCCTCACCTGCTGTTCCTACCTCCTCACCTGACCCCCACCTGCTGTTCCTACCCCTCACCTCACCCCTAACCTGCTGTTCCTACCCCTCACCTGACCCTAGCCTTGACTCCCTCACCTGCTGTTCCACTCCCCACCTGGACCCCCACCTGCTGTTCCTACCCCTCACCTGACCCCTAACCTGACCCTCACCTGCTGTTCCTACCCTCACCTGATCCCTAACCTGCTGTTCCTACTCTCACCTGACCCTAACATGACCCCCTCACCTGCTGTTCCTACCCTCACCTGGACCCTAACCTGTTCCTACCCTCACCTGACTCCCTCACTTGCTGTTCCACCCTCACCTGACCACTCACCTGCTGTTCCTACTCCCTCACCTGACCTTAACCTGCCTTCTCACCTCCCTCACCTGACTCCCTAACCTGACCCCCCTACCTGCTGTTCCCACTCCCCTACCTGACCCCTAACTGCTGTTCCTACCTCACCTGACCCCTAACCTGGACCCTCACCTGCTGTTCCTACCCCTCACCTGACCCTCAACCTGTTCCTACCCCCACCTGACCCTAACCTGACCCCTCACCTGCTGTTCCTACCCCTAACCTGAGCCCTCACCTGCTGCTCCCACCCCTCACCTCACAACCCCTAACCTGACCAACCTGCTGTTCCACCCCCATAACTTCACCTGCGCCACCACCCCCTCCTGCACACACTCTGCCACCACCACCACCACTACCACCACCACCACACCACCCCTGCCACCACCATTAACCACCACCTCCCAGTGACCACCACCACCACCACCACCACTACCACCACCTCTGCCACCACCACTACCACCAATTCAGGTAACACCATCCCCACTACCACCACCATAACCCACTCACTAAACCATCACTTCCTCCCTCCCACCCTCCTCTCATTCTCCCACCCTCCTCCTTCCTTCACCATCAGATCATCGATCCTCCACCACACTTTCTCCAACTAACCTTGACCTCCTCCACTCCAACACTGCTACCACCTCTAACCACTCATCATCCTCCACCACTACTTCACCACCCCTCCACCACTACTACTACTCCCTCCACCACTACTTGCTACACACTCCACCACTACTACTACCTCCTCCACCACTACTCGCCACTATCTCCACCACTCACTTCACTACCACCACTTCACCACCTCCCCTCCACCCACTACCTGCCATCTCCCTCCCCACCACCACTGCTACCCCCTCCACCACTCTGCTACCTCCACCACTACCACTGCTACTCTCTCCACCACTACTTTACTACCCTTTCCACTACCTCCACCACTCCTACTACCTCCTCCACCCTCCATCTCGCTACCTCCTCTCTCCCACCACACTACCACCCTCCACCACCCACTACTCACCTCCACCACTACACACCCTCCACCACTACTGCTACTACCTCCCTCCACCTCACTACCTACCACTCCTCCCACCACCTACCACTACACCCTCCCTCCACCACTACACCTCCCTCCACCACTTCACACTCCTACTACCTCCACTCCACCACTTCACTACCTCCACCACACTGACCACACCTCCACCACCACCACCACCCCTCCACCACCATTACCACTCCCTCCACCACCACTGCCACACCTCCTCCACCACTCACACACACCTCCCTCCACCCACCATACTCCACTTCACCCCCACCACCACCACCACCTCCCTCCAACACACTACTACTCATCCTCCACCACTACTGCACTTCCTCCACCACTACTCCCACCTCCCTCCACCACCACCACACTCACCTCACCTCCACCACCACTACACTACCACTCCAATCCACCACCACCTCCACCACACATACCCTCCACCACCACTACACCTCCACCACCACCACCACACCTCCCTCCACCACCACACCATCCTCTCCACCACTACCACTACACCACCTCCACCACTACTACTCTAATACTCCACCACCACCACTCCACCCTCCACCACTCACTACCACCTCCTCCAACAAATCACCACTTAACCCTCCACCACCACTTCACTACTCCCCCACCACTCACAACACACCAACCTCCACCACCACCACCCACCAATCCTCCACCACTACTACCACCTCCTCTCCAACCACCATCACACTCCCTCCACCACCACCACACCTCCCCCACCACCACTGCCACCACCTCCACCACTCATTCCACCAACCACCCTCCACCACCACTGCCACCCTCCTCCACCACCACTGCCACCTCCCCTCCACCCCACCACTACTACCTCCCTCCACCACCACTTCCACTCCCTCCCACCACTACTCCACCTCCCTCCACCACCCACTCACCACCTCCAACTCACCTCTCACACTCCTACCACACCTCCACCACTACCTCACACTCCCTCCACCACCACCACCACCTCCCTCCACCACCACACTCCTACCTCCCTCCACCACTACTCCTACCTCCTCCACCACTCTCCTCCTCCACTACCTCCCTCCACCACCATTGCCACCTCCTCCACCACTCACTGCCACCTCCACCACCACCAACCACCTCCACCACCACTACCACCTCCCACCACCACTCGCCACCACCCTCCACCACTACTACTACCACCTCCACCACCACCACTACCCTCCCCTCCACCACCACTCCACACCTCCCTCCACCACTACTGCTAATCCTCCACCACTCACTACACTCCTCCACCACTACACACCTCCCCTCCACCACACCACACCATCCCTCCACCACACTCTACCACTCCCCCACCACATCAACAACCCTCCCACCCACCACCACCCCTCCACCACTACTCACTACCTCTCTCCACCACACTACACCACCACCTCCACCACCACTACTACCTCCTCCACCACCACTGCACCTCCTCCACCACACTCACTACTACCTCCCTCCACCACCACTGCCACCTCCTCCACCACCTACCACCACCTCCCTCCACCACATTCCCACCTCCTCCACCACATTAAACACTCTCCTCCACCACTCCTCACTCCACCTCCATCACTCACCTACACCCTCCACACCACCACCACTACCAATCCCCTCCACCACCACTACCACCACCTCCACCACCTTCACTACTCCCCCACCACTCACTACCACCTCCCACCACTACTACCACCTCCTCCACCCACCACCCACCTCTCCACCACCACACACACCCCCTCCACCACTCACACACACCTCCCTCCACCACCACAACCACCTCCCCAACAAACACTACCACCACCACCACCACCTCCTCCACCACCACTAAGCACCTCCCTCCACCACTACTGCCACCTCCCTCCACCACTACTACCACCTCCAACATGTAACTGAACGAAGCACTGATATCAGCTGCAGCATGATAATGAAAATTTCTATGCCACCAGTATAGTGACAATGGTGTTACCTACTTGTTATGCTGCTAAGTATAGCTATGAATATCACACCATCAGTTATAAGTATAATGACTTATATATTATCAGATAATTTAAGTAGGCAATTGGTAAGTTTTGGTTGCACCAACACACACAGTATAATATTTCGTTGTTTATTCCACCTGATCTAACTCAAAGAACAATGGGTCTTCAGTTTAAGAAATTCCTTGTCAGAGAGGATAGGATCATATGAATACTCAGTTTAAATACTTTAACACACAAAATTATTAAGAAAAATTATTTTATGTGAAATTCAATTTCTTGTAACAGTAATTTCAATGAGTTTATTTATTTTCTGTTGAATCATTGATTTTTACTTTAAAATTCTATATAATTGTTTAGCATGTTCATTTGTTTGTAAATATTAAGTATATTTATAAGAAAATTACTTATCTGTTTAACTACCCCTCATAAGTGATTTATTCTCAACCTAGTAACTTTATTACAATCATTATTCACAATTTTATCTGCATCACAACTTTATTTGTTCACAAGGGAAATATTTATGGTTAACGTTCTTGCTGACTCATTGTTTCGAGTGATAAAAAAGTTCGGTATTTCCTTTCACGTATTTACTTTTTTAGCCATAGATTTTATCCCTTGACATTATGTACTGAATATATTCACATTTTTCAATTAGTCATTTCACCACTCATCAGTTTACTAGCCGGTCGAGCGGTTGGTCTGTTCATCGTTACCTTGTTATGACCTTCATCGTCCAGTGTTAGTACAGGAGGAAATTGGAGTACCCAGAGAAAACCTGTCAAATGTGGTAGAGTTACACTTACACTAGATAACACCCGTCTCACATCTATCACGGGCGGGGATCTGGACCCTGTGTATTTTGACCATGTCTGAACCTGCGACAACAAAAATATCGGAAGAAGTTGAAATTCTAAGGGGAATACCCCAAGGTGACACCATTTCGCCAAAGGTCTTCACAAGGGGCATTATTTAGTTTCCTCCCCAGATGCTTGGCGGTGCCGCTTTGGGCGTGGGGTATATTTCTATTGTATTTGAATTCTTGTATACATTCAGATTTAGATTGTACACTAGGTATTATTAGTGGACGAGGGGCACTGGACAACTCATAATGGGGATATGATAAAGTGAATAAATACCACAGTAATGTACCTCACTTCCTCTCCGCCCCACGAGAGATATAACACAACCAACCAATTTCTCACACTGATGCTTGTCTCTACAGCTGAAAGATTTATACGTGGCGGGTAAGTGTGACTCCAGCACATCCCTCCTCCTGTCTCAGTCTCCTAGAGATCAGGCAGCGACAGAGTTACTCCCCAAGTTTGTGTTGTCTAATAAAAGAGATTTGGTGGATAAGAATATGTTGTTATTAGGTTATAAAGACTCTTACAAAGGATTCTCAATAAGCCATTGCAAACGACAATGGCCATAGTCTTCTCGTATCATTGTTCTATCTCTCCTAAATTGTTATTGTTGATGGACAAGTGTAAGTACTAACAATGTTACACACTTAATAACCGTAGTTGTTTAAGTGCAGTAATAACATTATAATTCTAACGTCAACAAAATCCTCTTTATCTCGTCACATCTTCACCGGCCCGACTGAGGCGACCCGACCCATCTTCATCAGTTATCTATAAAAAATTATAATGAGCTAATTTGGAAATTTATGTGAGTAGAGTGAGGTGTGCCATGGTCATGATGGTACCAGACCCTCGGTCATTATCAAGGTGGCGATCTTGGCACTCTAATAATCATATTATTGTAATGAAGTGTGATGTAGAAAATACGTAGAGGGAGGGAGGGAGGGAGGCAGGCAGGCAGGCAGGGAGGGAGGGAGGGAGGGAGCCCTGACAGTGAGTGTGCCATCGTGAGTCACACACTGTTGAGGTCCGAGGCACAACAAGTCCTCCCCTCACCCTGGGTAGTGAGAGGGGAAACATTCTTAGATAATAATATTAATTAAGCAGATGAAGATATTAACACAAAAAACATATGGTTTATTTATCTCAGCACAGGACACACACTCATGAGGTCAGACCGCTATAGGACAGCAAGTGAGGTCGTACACTGCTAAAATTTCACGTTCTTTCACTATATTTTGTAATGAAGGAACTGTGTGTCGTGTAAATCATGACAAAGAAAATACAGAGCTAATTATGAGTGGCTCGTGACACGCTACAGGTTCGGTCATGGGAGGATCAGAACACTTCCTCCGGCGGTAACTCTGGCCGTGTGTGTGTGGGTGTGTGACAGGAAGAGACAGACAGAATGAGAGAGAGATACGATCAAGGTCTGGTCAGGTGGTATAAACATATTGGGAATAAAAAAAAATGGATGAAAAGGATGAGTGAAAAGAGTGTTGGGTGAGTCAGAGGTGGATGATTGACGGGTGAGAGATAAACAAAACCTATGGAATAACGAGATACAGGAAACACTAATACTGAAGGGCTGGACTAACTTCTTCTACATACTTATATTATCATTTACTCTTTTGTTTTCTCACACCATTTATTTCCTATACCAGAGTGATGTTCTCTTTAAATCACTGTGACTGATAATCATTCTCTGACATCCTTGTTGTGGTGGCCAAATGGTTTCTATATCTGCCTCTATGTCTAGGAGAGTAAGGAGTGACCTCAGTTCGATCCCACTCTCCCAAGAAAGGAATTATCAGTCTTCCACTCATAGACACATAGTCTTTGTAAACGATGTTGTTGGTTCATCTCTTGCGTTCTTTAAACTTCCTTTTTATTGCCTCTATAAGCCTTCTTCCTTTTATCATTCCCTAACACTTGTATATCCTCCTCTTCTCCTCTCTCTCTCACACACTGACACGCGCACGCACACACGCACAGGCACGCACACACACACACAAACACACACACACAAAATGGTTGTAACAAAGTCATCTTTGCATTTAGGCGAGTTATGATTCGATTATATTTTATCTACTACAAAAGTGGAACTGGTAACAGGATCCGTTTATCAAGCTTCACTATCGCTTCTAGGAATTCTTAACTTGCATGTGTATTTGTTTTGTTTATATAAGTCTATCTACAGCAGTAGCGCAGAAATAACCTATTTTTCCACATTTAAATTGTTCATGACATATTTATTCTACTAACTTAATTTATTATATTCACAGTGTAGTTACGAGTTAATCAATTGAGGATAAGAAAAAGATGAGTTTTCTCCGAGGCGGGATAAAATAAAAGCGATTTAAGATTACCAAATACAGTATAACGTGATATTGATTTGATAAACTCCCAGTTTGAGCAACAACAGTGATGAAGACATAATAGTTTCCTCCTCACCGTCAGGGATGAGGGAGCAGAACAACGCTGACGACAACAAAAACTATATGAAGAACCTCCCTAGCTTTTTTGACAACCTTAAAGTTTATAGTTATAGTCTACTACTCGTCTCTCTCCCTCTCTCGCTTTCTACCTCTACCTCTCTCTCTCTCTCTCTCTCTACCTCTCTACCTCTCTCTCTACCTCTCTCTCTCGAGTAAAACATACCAAACTTGCACTTAGCTACAGAGGGAGCCATAACTGACGGGGCATTAAGGAAGGGTTGGCAAAGCAGTGGACGGGAGTTGGCAGGGTGATAGCTTGAGTGTGTCAGGGAGTGTGTTTATACCTCCTGTTGGTGGGTGGTGGGGGTGGAAGGTTGAGGGAGGGGTTGGATGGTGGGGGGTCGAGTGCTGAAGGAGCGGGACCAGTATGGCAATAGAGCTGCGCCACTTCATCGACTACACTGACCTGACAGTTATGGAAGAGAGCCAAGAAGGGGGAGTAGAGGGCCAAGGGAGGGAGTTAGTGGAGGAGTAGAGGGCCAAGAAGGGGGAGTAGAGGGCCAGGGAGGGAGTAGAGGGCCAAGCCAAGGAGGGAGTAGAGGGCCAGGGCCAGGGAGGAGAGGGCCAATAGGGGGAGTAGAGGGCCAATAAGGGGGAGTAGAGGGCCAATAAGGGGGAGTAAAGGGCCAAGGGGAGGGAGTAGAGGGCCAAGTGAGGGAGGAGGAGCAGGATAAGAAGAGAGACAAGATGAGGGAGGAGACCGAGAGAGGCTTCATACTTCCTAGTTCATCACTGATAGTTACAGTAGCTGCCTCTCGCTCATATATAGAACTTACCGAGTTAATAAGACGCGTCTCGTGTGGCCCAACAGGACATATTGGGAGACACAGGTCAGTCAATTGATTTTTTAATGTGAGTCATCTTGGCGGGTTCATGTGGTAGAAGGGTTCTGAGATCACGTGGAGAGTTAGGTTATGGTATAAATATACGGGCTAACGAAGCTGCCAGGACCGGCCCTATATTTTGGCAGAATCCGATCATATACGGGATGACATGTGCTAATTTCTATTGACCCTTAATGACGGCCGCTTCTGTGCTACCTGGTGCTCCCTACTCTCACGCTAATCTAATGCTGAAGCCAATACCTCATGCGCTAGGTCTTTCTTATTCTGTATTATTATTATCCTTATGTAGGCTGCCCCATGAAGTGTCCCCTCACCTCTGTGAACAAGGATCAAGGTGTAACATGAAGAGAGTTTAAGCCAACAGCTGTAAGACCAACAAGATATATGTATGTATAATATAATGGTTGCCCCTCGTGTAACGAGGATGGCCGGCCCAAGGGCCACCTAGGGGTGAATTGGTTAACGTGTAGAAGCTGTCGCCAATACAACAACCACAACCTACTGTAAGTTAACGAGTTGCATGTCTCAGTGTTAATGAATAGTCCGAGAAGACCAGACAACTCGCCAACTGCACTGGCTAGTCATTACTGATTAACATCCAGGTTCCCAATTACTGCTGGGTAGACAGGGGCAAATGGCGTAAAGAAACTCGTCCATAGTTTCACCCAGCCCGGGGATCGAACCCGGGTCCGCTCGCTTGCGAGGCGGGCATGCTCGCCACTGTACATACATGCATACATTACATACATTACATACATGCATACATGTGTTCACTAACAGCCAATCTTATGTTGGCACTGTTACTATGTTGGATTGCCCTATAGTATGACCTCCCACCATTTGTTATTATACATCATATTTGTATCACTTATGATACTTGTAAATTATTTCTAGCTGTATGTTTTCAGCCTTTTGGCTCCCATGTGTGTGTGTGTGTGTGTGTGTGTGTGTGTGTGTGTGTGTGTGTGTAAAAAATAAAATTTCAGAAAATTTGCTTCAGTAGCTTTCTCGAATTTTCTCACTACCTTTAATTCTAGCGCACCACTTCAGGTAATAGAGTCACCGGCTACGGCTCATCTTTCCCATTCCGATAAATATGATCACAATTTCATTACAGCGAAGGTCTGGTCAGCATCCAGAAGAGCCTTGTAAGACGATTATGTCAAGTGTCTTACCTTCTACTCCTTCTCTCCCTGAGACGCCTCTAACACTCTCAAGTTACCCGGGTCAGTGTCTCACGTTACTCAACTCAAAGTAGGCGACAGAGGTTCCTGTAAGTCCCAGTGGCCTTAGACTGTGAGAGTGAGGATATAAGAGGATTATTACGGTGGATCTTGGCCTGGGGTCAAGAGCACGATAAGGAGAGTGGTAAGCCACGTGGGTTACGTAGGGGAAGGGGAGGGGAGGGAGAGATAGTATGAAGAAGGGAGGGAGTCAGGGAATCTGATCAGGAGGGGAGAGTAAAGGGATCAGGGTGTGTGGCGGTCAGAGGGGTGGGGAGTGGAGGGGCGGAAGGGACAGAGTTTGGGTCAGCAAGATGGTATCTAAAAGAGACGGTAGAAAGGGTGAGAGTTATCAGGGTGGAGTCAAGAAGTGAAGGTGAGGAGACTCAAGTTAGGATCCCTGGGTCAGCAACTCGGCAGCAGCTCACTTAGACCAGGAAAGTAGAGTAGTAGTTAAGAATTGTTGAACACGGTAGTAAAGTGTGTGAGTAGCGACGTCCAGCTCTAACAAATATCACCTACACCATCGACCGCCCATCAGCTTATTGTAACCGTAGACTTACTTTACCAAATCCTTATTAATGACAAAGGGAAGGCATACTGCCACCGTCCCTACCTCACTCACCCTGTCTTTGATGCTTAACTCCAAGCTCACGTGAGGGACGCCGTGGACTGACTTTTAAACGTGTCCTGAGTGACCGCCTGAGTATCGAGAGTAGAAGTTACCTCCACTAGTGCACAACGTACAACCAGCGTGACTCACCTAGTCAGCCACGAAATTTCCGGGAAAAACAAGGACAGTTTTACAAGTGATATTTAGGAGCCAAGGATTAGGAATTAATTGGGGGGTCACATTGGAGCGGTGAGGAAACAGACTTGTCAGTAGAGTTGTGTAGGTCAGGAGGGAGATGGAGTCAGGTAGGGGCATAGCACCAAGTATAATGGGGGTAAAGGAGATACAAACTATTAGGTAAAAGGAAAGAGGGAGGGTAGAGTGAGGTCACTGAGGGTCAGTGGGCGAGGTCAGCTGTGAGGGTTCAAGGGAATGTGGGTCATGTGTATGGAGTTGCGCATGAGTCATGGAGGCAAGAATGAACTACGCATGCTTCCCAGATGGGCGCTATAAACGTTTTTTGCGCTTCACCTTGCACAGGATGTAAGAGGGTGCCCAATAAACTAGCACCTTCGCGGGGCAAATTCAAATTCAAAATCTCAGCAGGGTAGGACCAAGAGTGACTGTCAGCAGAGGGGGGCTAAAAGTGACTGTCAGCAAAGTGAAGCCAAGAGTGATAGTCGACAGAATGGAGTCAAGAGAATAAGAACATCCAGCGTGTTCCAGTTAATGGTGATGTTTGGTAACTTGTTCCACTCATCCACTCCTCTATTTCAAAACCAGTGTTTACCTATCTCGCCTAAATCTATTTTTTTATAATTTAATGTAAAACCATTGCTAGGAGTTCGCTTCTGACTTCCTCTACGTCTCTCGAGGGAGTGCAAATCCAGATGCTTTAATCTGTCTCTGTACTCAGGGTTCCTAGTGTCTGGGATTAATCTTGTCATCCTCCTCTGAATGCTTTCTAGGGATTCGATGTCCATTCTGTTGTATGGTGACCAGAACTGAACCGCGTAATCCGAGTGAGGTCTCTCAACCGCAATACAGTACGTATGTAGTTTTAGGATAGCCTCGCTAGTCTTCTAACTAGCACTCGTTTGTATAAACCCAAGTACTTTGTTATCCCTGTTTTTGGCAAATACTCATTGTTGTCTTGGTTTAAAATTCCTACTTATCATTACCCCTAAACCTTTCTCACAGTCGGATTTCTCTATTACAACGTCTGATATCTGGTTTTTCTGTTTACTTCTCCCGGGCTAAGTTATTCCACGTTAAATTTCATCTGCCATTCGGAAAATTGGTTTAGATCTTCCTATAGCTTTGCAGTCCTCGACCGATTTAATTACACGCCCTAATTTAGTGTCGTCAGCAGGGCGAGGCCAAGAGTGACTTCAACAGGGCAGGGCCAGAGTGTGACTGTCGCCAAGGTGAGGCCATGAATGAGTGTCAGCAGGGTAAGGTCAAGAGAATGACTGTCAGCAGAGTAAAGTAAAAAGAGTGGCTGTCAGCAAGGTAAGGGCAAGAGTTACTGACAACAGAATGACTGTCAACATAATCAAGAACATACACTTAGTGTATGGGGGGGGGGGGATGCTAGTGTATTACACTAGCATCCACCCCCCCCCCTCAATAACCTCGGCGTGTGACGGAGTAAACTTCCTAGATGCCCCTGGTCCACTCTGTACCATGAGCAAGTAAAGATACCTCACTGTCCCCCAATGGCTAGACAAATGGCTCGGAGACTCGTTCTAACAGTTCAGAATCTCAGTCGAGTAAAGGGACTGTTGTCTGTGCCTGTAAGTACTCAAGGAAGCAATATACGGTGGGCATCCTGGTGCTATTCGCTTGGCTTCATGAAGTAGATGGGCCAGGATGTGTTTGAGTAAGTATTGTACAAAAAAAACAATGTTATAAATGATTGCACTGAAGACAATAAGTAGGGATTTTTTTTTTAAATTACAGGACTGTAATGTGTGAAACAATAGCTGAAAGTTTTACAGATTTTAATCACGTTAATAGGTTTCAGTCTTCCCATTAGTTTACAAATAAAATGGAATACCAGACAAGAGAACTAAAGACGTGACGACACAGAGAGGGAGGATATATAGCCGTGTAAAAACTACTTCCATCTGGTCATGTATTTTTAATCAACTTATCTAAAGGAAGAATAATAAGAGTTCAATTGAGCCGTGTTAGATAAACTTAGGATAAATTTATTTGGTTAGAAAACAATCTAAGATTTACTATACCATTGTAGCCCATTGGATCTTTGGGCTGCAATTTATAAAGTCTAGTAAGAGTAAACTTTTTTCACTTGATCCGACTGTAGTTATGATCGAGTTCATCATCAAGAGGAGGAGGTTTATATCCACGTTATATTCCTACTCAACTCTATACGATTTTGGTCACCGAACGTGGTGTTAATAAGTTCTTTGGGGTTATATTGTTGTAAATAAACCCAACTCTACATAAGACACCCCTCCACCACCACTAGTACAGCAGCACCTTCACGTCAATAAATAACGAGACGCGTTTTATGTGAGATGGGGATTAGCTGTGCCGGGATAACTTTATAACAGGAAAACTATATATTCATACATCAACTGCAAATAACTTAAGGAGTTCCAATCGATGAAAATGTTTACAAAATCGGAGTTATCATTCCGTAATAGGATCAGTAAACCCTAGACTGAGAGTAACATTGAAAAGGAATCGAATACAATATTGTTATAACTCTTCGGAGAAATGTTTTGAGCATCGTACAAGCTGACGGGTTCTCTTGGTGTTATATGTGGGTTCATAGACTAGTTTTAGAGTTATGAATAAGACTCAGTTACTTTATCAGACTCATTATTCTTTATGATGATAGGTTCATTTGTAACCAAGTCTGTGAGTATCAAGGATATATTAATGACTTTACGCCAGTGAGAAGAAATATCATTCGGAAACCTGTTGTAGCTGAAATTGGAATATCGGACTGAGCAAACCAGGTGTGTGTGTGTGTGTGTGTGTGTGTACTCACCAGACACTATTAGTCAGCAGCTCGCAATACCATCTGTCCAGTGCTACAGTAGCAGTCTTGGCGCAGGCAAGGGCTTACTTTCTATCGTTTGAGCATAACATGGCAGGACAGTGTAAGGGTCGAGACTGAGATACTGCGTGTGACTTGGCAAGTTGTTAACTACATTGTGTACGATAACTGGTGAATAAGGATACACTAATTACAAAGAGTAGTGCCACCTAAATAACAACAATAATAAATATTTGTATTAGAACAACATATAAATAACACGAAACATATATGCCATCAGAATATTTTTCAAGCTTACTGAGCATCAAGTTTGTCAACATTATGAATAAGTAATGACAGCAATGTGTTTACGAGGACCTCAATACTCAAATCCACACGGTAATGACCTATAGATGTTTCTTCAGATTAATACTGACACACTCCTGCAGGTAACCACTCGTTCAGGATGATGAACCTTATGAGTATAATAACCCCAATTTTCATAAACGGTTTACATGAAGTCAATCAAGTCTTATAATCTCGGAAGGTTTTCATTTTGAAAATCAAGTACACAACACAAACCCGCGAAGATGACTACAACAACAGAGCAGACTGCCATGGAGCGGTTCTCAAGGAAGCTAGAAATGAGAGAACAGAGTGGAGGAGAGAAACCATAAGAAGGAAGTTTAGAAAGCAGAGACCTGTGCCATGACAACACCACCTTGGATTAAATGATTATGCGTTGTATACAGTGTTTGTGCACTGTTCTTCTTTAACTTAATGTTTGTGTTATGTAGTGTGTCTACTATACTGTTTGTACATCCCAGTGTGATGACTTAAATGTCTAAGGTGGCGGTATGTTGGTTACAAACATCTGTATTTGTTATAACATTTACTAACAAATTTGATTATAAAAATAAAGTATTCTCAATAAAGGAACATTCAAATAGATGGTAAATTCCCACATTACCGAACACTCACATAAAGCTTGTTAACTTCCAGGACAACCTCCCTCAAAGTGTCCAAATAACAGCAACAAAACCTCCCCATGTTTACTTCCTTTATGTGAGAGCTGCAGCCTTCCTCCTTCACCAAGACTTATTCTTTATGCTTACTACACATCAGTGAACCCCCGTACCACTTGTCTCAACCTGACTAAAAAAAATACTTACATGAACCTCTGACATGAGATGGGACATAACTTCTATTGAATATTTCTTTGTTTAGGACACTGCTGCCCTCCTTCCTCTTAAAATTTAACATAAGTTAGATATTTTATAGCGAAATTCAGACATTCTAAAAAGACCGAGAACCTTCTACCGACACAGAGGACAGTCGACGTAAGTTACAAATACTTTACCCTAAGATGTTTTCCTAGAAGAGGGCCGCAGTCAGCTGTGCCATGAAAACAAAATGGGATTTCTCTAGAGAATCGACGGAGAGAATCGAAGCTTGAGGAAAGAGGATTTAAACCCAACCGGGGCGATCGTTCGGAGCTGGACACGTTTTGTTCCGTCGACGCAACATTGTTTTACTTTTACTTGACCTGAATAATAATGGCGATAGTATAGCTTGGTGACTTTACTGGCGGATGTATGTATGTATACACACACACACACACATATATATATTTCATGTAAATCTACAATGAAAACGTGGATAAGATAAATCTTGATAAAATCACATAGGAAAAGGGAAAGAATGGAGCACCTTAGCTTTCGTCTTTATTCAAGACATCTCAGAGGCAACTGAATTACATGGACAGAGAGAGGCTTAAGTACACAGGGTGACCTTACTAAACATGAGGTCAGGTCATAAACATGACATCCACTAATCTGCACACCAACACCACCACACATGCAAAGGAATTTCTAGATAACGTGTGTGTGTGTCTGTGGTTATTGCATAGAAGTTACTGGCCCTCTTCACCACCCTAGTAGTAAGTTAGCCCAATGAAGGGTTATGTCATCATCAATCAGTAGACCAGCCTGAAAATGTACCTATAATATTGCTGTGTGTACACAGATGGAACACAATCCCTTGATCCGGTCGAGAATCAAACATGGGATCACTCGCTTGGAGGGGGGGGGAGCACTGCCACCGAGCTTGATTACATTTAGCTTAAATAAATACACTAGACCCAAGCCCGGGGAAAAGAGAGGAAGGTTGATGTTGGGACTGACCACCCGAAGGTAAATATCAGCTAACATACCAAAATGTCCCTTGAGGTCATTTGGAGAGGAGCATATAGCCAGAGAGGAGCGTACACAGCGAGACACAACAATCAGTATCCCACGAGTAAAGAAACAAAGACGCGTAACAGATCGACATAGAAAGGTAAAAAAAATAAAAAAGCAAAAGTGACATGAGTTATGACTGTGAAAACATCCCTCGTCCATGTAGAGTTGAAGACCATCTCAGCACAGGAACCCCAACAAGAGAAAGAAGAATTTAAACGAAGCAGTGGAAGAAGGTCTACTTAGAGGTGTACAGAGTAGACCATGAGCGTAGGTGAACTAATAGATGGTTTGGGTTGAAGAGGAAGTTAGCCTCATGGGAGTAAATGATGGACGAGACTTTTTAACCAGGGCTGAGGTAGGAGAGAGGATCCTGGAGGTGTCTAAGAGTACATTCTAAACACCGTGTCCTACTGTGTCTTCCGCCACTGGTTTATATTACGGCTCCCTGCATGAAGCTAAAATTTATGGCAAATAAATATTATTACAAAAGTTAGTGACGAGAGCGGCAGTGTTGGCTGGGGATCGCACACACGACCTGGCCAATTCCTCGCTGGATGATCCCATTGCTTAACTTGTAATCTCCAGCGACCCGCCCAGTCAGGAGAGCCACCCAATATTGCTTCCCGCCCTCCCTTTAGATTTTTAACACAAGAGCAGTAACTGATCAACGCCTGGTACTGTGTTCTGCTACATCGCCCTTAAAAATGTTAACACAATGTTATGTCTCGAGAGAAGAGAATAAAAAGATTCAATACAGTAATATTCTCCCAATAGTACAAACATGGATGTTCTCTACACATAAGAGATCGATTATTCCACCTCAGTGTCTCTATACAACAATTCTTTACGATATTTGTCATCAGTCATCAACGCCAGGGTACAGATTCCTACAAGTTCGTATGTTGAGTATTTCCTCATAACAGAAGGTGTAATAATTTACCTGGATGGTTAACTTGAGCTGAAGTACAAAAAATTACTTACAAACATAGTATCAAAAATCCACTAAGACTGTACAATGTTTATTACACTCTCTCTTCACATGTCGTGTCTGGCCCTTGATGTGTCGCCACGCCATCATTCAAACAAAACTTGGCTTCAATTTGTACCATTTTGAATATTACAGAAACTTTCATATTGTCAAAAATTAACCCTATCAGTACACAAAAGTTGACACCGTGTGTATAAAAGTCAGTCTCTTAATGAACAATTTTAACCAAAAAATTATCTCCATCTGAAAAATTATTATTTGTATTATAACTTTTCTTCCATTTAAAATCCAAGCACCACGGTACCTCTATAAGCAACATTATATTTTTAACCCAAACCTAAATTGTGTGACCTAACCTAAGCTAACCTAAAAGCTAAATTACTATTAGCCTTGATTTAGCTCAGTACCAGACATCATCACCGCAAGGTTTTCAGTACTGGGGGTCAAGAGTACTTATACAATACAGCCAATAAAAAATAAAATACTCTCCCGGATAAAGCAAGACGCAGTAACCAAACACTTTCCTTACTTTACAAAATCATGAATGATACTGATACGTTTATTCAATATGTCTCTGTTAATTTTGATTTTAAAGTACTGCTGGAATGTTAATTATTGTATTAGTGGATTTTCCACCATTGGAACTACTTATAACTTTGAAGGTGCATATTTAAAAACTACACCTTAGTATAACGATATCTTACATCTCTTGTATTTTTTGGGGGGAACTAAAGTAAATTATTCCCTCGAACATATTTCGGGTACCAATGACTTTTATCCCTGACATTATTTTTTTTCCATTCATAAATCTCTAGAAAAAAATATAAAATAATGCCTCAAATCCACTGATGATTAATGTTATTGACTACTTAACGTCCATTCTTCGGGAACGAAACTCCTTCATTCTTGATAGTTTCAGAAAAAAAATAATTGACAAGTTGTTGTGATAGGGAACATCCATATCCTCCTGCACGATAAGTTAATAACAAAGTTCATAGCTAGATTTAAGTCCTCCCTCAGGCCACTAACCTACACAGATGCATGTACACACTTGGGCCTTGAGATGAATGTAAGTAAGACTTAGATTCTTTTTCAGCCTGTCCCTGGTTCAGCCACACCTCCACCATCCATCCAGCTTAACGGTACTACCCTCTCTAATGTTACCCACTTTCAGTACCTTGGCTCCTACCTGTCCACCACTGCGGACATTGATGAAGAGATTCAACATCGGATCAGATGTGTATCTGAAGCCTCTGGCAGACTCCCTACCCGTGTCTTCAGCTGTAAGGAGCTGAAATTATCTACAAAGGTGCACGTGTATCGAGCAGTGGTCCTCCCCACTCTGCTGTATGGCAGTGAGACATGGGTCACATTCAGGAGGCACCTCAAGGCACTTGAAAACATTCACCAACGTAGTCTACGTTCCATCCTCCGAGTTCGCTGGGAAGACAAGAGAACAAATGCCAGCATTCTCGCTGACACCAACTGTAGGAGCATCTAGGCTACCATTATCCATGAACAACTACGCTGGACTGGCCAAGTTACCCACATGAACTACAGGAGACTGCCAAAGCAGCTACTTTACAGGCACGTAACGAATGTTAAACGTAACGTTGGCGGACAACGGAAAAGGTATAAGGATAGTCTTAAGACAAACCTGAAAAAGTGCCAAATCGACCCAATCACCTGGGAGACGATCACGCCACACCGTAACGCTTGGAGAAACACCATATGAGAAGGTGTCAGTACTTTCGAGTTAGCCCGACTGCATACCGAGGCAGACAAGCGCCAACGCCGGAAAAGACGCTGGTGCTTCCCCTCCCGCACTAGATGTAGCCCTCCACACGTGCAACACCTGTGAACGGCCCTGCCGATCCCGATCGTATCGGCCTCTCGAGCCACCTTCGAGCTCACCAACTAAGATGACATCCTTAATGACTCATATCATTGTATCATAGCTGGATGATTGTCATACTCGATTCCGAGTGACAGCAAAGTAGTAGTAGTAGTAGGGGAAGTGCTGAGGCGAATCATCGGAAAATACATAATGGAGGTGGTAAAGGACGATGTCAGGGCAGCAGCAGGGAACCTGCAAGTTTGTGCGGGCCAAGAAGCTGGAGGGGAAGCTGCCATTCACGCCATGAGAATGATATTTGAGCAACGTGATTGTGAGGCCGTTCTCCTGGTCAACAATTCAAACGCATTCAACATACTTAACCGCAAGGCCGCACTGCACAACATCAAGATCAAGTGTCCAAGCTTTGCAATGTACGTTGAAAACTCCTATAGGAATCCATCAGACCTTTATATAGTAAACAACAAGGCCCTAAGAGGTGATACCATCTTACAGTCAACCGAGGGAACAACACAGGGGGACCCTGTTGCAATGGCAATGGATGCAATAGGCCTATCAATGCTCCAACAAGAAATAAAATTTGAAACAACTGTGGTCAAACAAGTGGCGTATGCTGACGACCTTACAGGAGCAGGAAAAGTGGAGGGCATCAAAAAGTGTTGGGACTTGGTAACATCGCGAGGTCCACAAATAGGGTACCACCCAAACGCCAGCAAGTCCTTCCTCATCGTGAAACCAGAACATTATGAACGGGCAAAGGAGGTTTTTGGCGGAAGTGAGGTCAAAATAACTAAGGACGGCCAAAGACATCTAGGCGCAGTAATTGGCACTACGGACTTCAAGACCGAGTACGTAGCGGGAAAGGTGAATGAGTGGGTTAGTGAAATCCAAGCTCTGTCTGAGATTGCTAACACAGAGCCACATGCGGCTTTTGCTGCATTCACCCATGGAGTCAAGCATCGTTGGAACTACCTGATGCGTACTATCCCTGATATCGGACCCCTCCTCCACCCTCTGGAAGAAGCTATCAGTGTCAAGTTCATTCCCAAATTAGTGAAACACACTCACTTAACCCCAGCAGAAAGAGCACTTCTTGCACTTCCATCAAGACTGGGAGGGATGGGACTAACCAATCCAGAGGAGATTGCAGCCACCGAACATCAAAATTCACTTAAGCTCACGGCAGCTCTCACGGACCACATAATAGCCCAGAACGCAACAGGGAAGGTCGATTACCAGTGAAGTAAACGAGATTCGTAGGTCCATTACGACAGATCGACAGCACTGCCAAAATGATAAGTTGCAGCAACTGTTGCTGCAGGTTCCAGAAAATTTGAAAAAAAAGTAGCTATAGCGCAGGAGGTGGGCGCCTCGAACTGGTTAACTACGTTACCGATAAGGGCAAATGGTTTCAGTCTTAACAAACAAGAATTTACAGATGCCATTGCTCTAAGGTACGGTCGGCCAGTAGAAGGTTTGCCCTCCCAATGCGTGTGTGGCTCTTCCTATGACGGCGATCACGCCATGGTGTGCAAGAAAGGGGGCTTCATATGCATGAGGCATGACGAAGTAAGGGACCTTACAGCAAATATGTTGAAGGAAATCTGCCGGGATGTCATGGTAGAACCGACCCTCCTTCCATTGGATGGTGAGATCTTCCAACATAGGACTTCAAACACATCTAACGAAGCCCGTGTTGACGTCAGTGCTCGAGGATTCTGGACGCGGGGACAGCGAGCTTTCTTCGACATCAGGATTTTTGATCCCATGGCCGCATGTCACCGTAACCTAGCTCTCGATGCTGCACATAGGAGGAACGAGAACGACAAGATAAGGGCATATGGGGAGAGAATCCAAAACGTTGATCAAGGCAGCTTCACTCCTCTAGTGTTCACAACCTCTGGTGGGATGGGACCAAGTGCAAGATGACGCCAGACTCGCGGAGGTGATCTCCGAACAGAAGCAGCAGCCCAGAAGTTTCGTTACAGCCTGGATGAGATGTCGACTGTCTTTCTCTCTCCTTCGGTCGGCTTTGCTCTGCCTCAGGGGAACGAGAGCTTCTGCCCCAATTCCGACAACTGCTGCAGATATCGACTATGAGGCTACTGTCACTGAATGCCGCATAGATCTGCGGCTCAACTAATTTAACACAGATAGGATAGCTACTTATGTATTAGGATATTTAATATTAAGGTAATTAAATGGTGGCGAAGGTGTGGCTATTGGGGGAGGCTGGAGGCCACGTCTTTAAAAAAAAAAAAAAGTAGTAGTAGTAGTGTGTGTGTGTGTGTGTCGGCGTAAAGTGTAGCCACATTAGGAGAATATGATGTCTCCTTCCGTGGTGGCAGTGAGGCCTCGACGCAGTACACAGTATATACCACTCCCTTGCCAGCACTATACTGAACTACCTTACCACACAACAATACTTGGCATGTTTATAACCCAAACTATGATTAGAACAATATCAGCTGTTGGAGGTAGTTTAATAACATCAAACAACATCCTAGGCAATCCAAAGTCATTCTTATGCAATTGATCTGAAGTGAAACAGATTAAACTATTGTGCTGTCAAAACAAGGTCGTTTCACACTTAACACATAACCTCCTTAAGTAAGACAGCTGTGGTAAACTACACCTCAGACCACTTCAACAGCGTATATTTTCCAGGGCTTGACGTCAGTGGCTTCGTTAAAGATGCAACAGGATAAATGGTCGCTAATCGCATTTAAGAAGACAATTCACTTATGCTAACGCTGGCCACGATATTATCGGTGTCTGTGGTATTATCATTTTTAATTGATAAATGAGTTAGTGAATTCATGCAATAATAGATCACAATTGATCCTAACTTTGTTTTGTACATTTATGAAAACATTAACACTTGTTTTCTGTTTTAGAGACAATACCGAGGTTGGTGTTGTACGGTATTAAGCCTCAGCAACAGTGATAAGAACAGAGATAAAGGAGCCTATCGGTACACTGTCTTATATACGGTATTTCAGTCAATTAACTTCCAATATATGTTATGATCACTTCACCTACTGACGATGTTCCTAATTATGCACGAGCCTCCATGCAAGCTGCCTCCCATTAGTTAGTCGGGCGACGTAATTACCTCTAGTGTGTGCCTGGCACGACAACTCAGTGCCCACAGGAATACCAAACACCCCTGGGTCGTTGGAGGTACTAGAGCCCAAATTCCATACGTGACTTTAGACCACGAAGGTACTCGAATCCCACTGAGTTTAGTTACATTTATATCAAAGGAGATGGCTAGTTATTGTGAAAGGTTTCACTATTAAATACACTTAAGCTTACCTCCTTGGTCAATCCACTTACAAATTTCTTAGGGTTTATTCTCCAGAGTCCACAAGTCTCACAACGAATGTTGGTGAGTGCTCAGGGTGAGCAGCACCACCTTTCTGTACGAAGTCTGATCGCACACTACTGCTAAGCATATGGTTACATATCTGAGGCACTGCTCCCCCTTGGATGTATTGCTGATTTAGTACTTATATTCACCAGCGGCTTGGCTGGCCATCTCACCTGGCCAACATCTGGCCCGGACTGGCCACAGCTCCAAAGACTGGACTTATCAGTACCAATGATGGAAGCCTGTACGCTGCACTTTGCTGCAACTGAAACCAATTATAGGCTCGCCACCTCAGTCACAATAAACATAACAGTCAATGCCTCTCTTGGTCATCAAGATATTTGTTATATTCACTAACTCCCACAATATTGGCACACGAACAGTTTCTACGTTAACAAAGCACAGCAGTCTGTACCCCGTCCTTTACTAACTCAGCCAAGGGGACGACATCTTTAACCCACAACAGGACGCCTAACACCACCCTGTACTCTCCTATCTCAGCCACAAATACAACGTGAAAAAATGCGTAACCCTCACTCTACAACCAGTGCCCGCAAGGTTTATTAGAAAATTGTGAATTATTTGGGATTCTTTGTAAGAGTGAAATTAATTAAAATATGTAATAACTTGATATAACTGTCGTGTACAGGACGGATATATTTACCCCAGAGAGAGAGCCAGCCTTCTCACTGGGTAAATACACACGTCCTGTCCAAGAGTAAATGTAAAAAGTATGTAACAGTTAGACGTGTAAAACTGCGAATAACTGCACAGTATATAGGAGAATTTTGTGGCCCTCAGCCTACAAAAGGTTGGGAACCACTGCTTTACTCCCTTCACTTGCCCCCAGCACACCTCTCATTCACCCCTCAATTATACTTTACATGAAAACCCAAACATACAACTTCGTTTCATACATCATATAGTTCAGCAATATTTTTTCATCTGTTTACACCCACAACATTCAGACACCCATAATCTTCTTTGTTACTCTGTCTTCTTTTGGATAACTAAATGAAGGTGAGGTTACCAGCCACAACCTCCTGGACTAAAGAAGAAGCTACATCTGACTCCCTTTCATTATGTGGATTATTACATTATGAGATGCATGCTATACATCAGAGTCTACCTCAATTCACCAGTAACTAGACAAAGCACAATATTCTGCATCCTTCTCTTGCTAGAATGTGCAGGTGCAGGGTTGTGCCAGGGACTAGGGATGCCCGGCCACATTATCATTCCAGCACGCATCTCCCGCACTGCCTACGTCCATTCTCAAGCTCCCTCACGCTCTCCCACCTGCCTCAATAATATATTTGAAATGTCTCCTCGTTGACTAGAATATTTTTTCTTATTTTGGTTGGAAGAATTTCAAGCATTTGTATATCTGTATGGATTGAAATCGTATTTTATTCGACGTTCTTTTATAATTTTGTAGTCATTGGTGATAACTATATGTAATTGTGTATGTTCCATTCCTTAGGTTTCCTTGGATTACAAATTCACTGTGATAGCTTAATATACCGAACAATTTTGCATTGGCCTCTGTTCAGGCATTTGTAGACGTCTGAGGATAGAAAAACACTTCAGAAAACCTATAGTCCCTCCTCACCCAAGATCGTAAGACTGTATCTAGTTACCCTGCTGCCCGCAACTCAGGAGTAGGTTTATGTTTTCGGTCCTGTTTATCTGTCTGTCTGTTTTGTTTTGTTTTTTCAAAATAACTTAAAAACGATTTTGAGGATTTTAATCAAACTTGGTGAGTTTAAGAACATGCGACAAGGACCATTTGATGAACTCAATCAATATTTAATCTGTAATAGTAACGATTCACGGAAGGGTTTGCATCTGCTTCGATGATATTTTAATTAAAACTAATAATATGCTGCCTTAATATGAGAATTGTATAATGATACTTTATAATACTTGCTTCTTTAAGTAGCTACTCATTATGTAGTCCATTTAGTGTAAGTCATACTATACACTTCACAGTTATTTTTGCACGTACCATATGTATAATGTTTCCTATGCGAGATGATTCTAACCGGCTATATACGATCAATCTTGCAGAAGCTGTGACACTGATCCAAAATATTACGTCTAACTGACCAGAGTACAAGGAGAACATCCAGATAACTAGATTACTTACACACAACTCATTATTACATACTGTAGTCCCTCCCCCCCCTCATTATAAGCTCCTCTCACGTGTGAAGCGGCGTACCACTCGTGTTTTATTATTATTATTAAACAAATATTCAGACCAAAGCCAACAGCCTCATCCACAACCAGTCGCTCACTTCTCTCTCTTCTTTATGCCGGACTGTGTGTGTCAGTAACCTCTTATCATTGTATCCATGTTTACTGGAAAACGAAACTGTAATATTGTAACATAATTTTCTGTTTTTTAATGTGATTTTGATTTATAAAGATGACAACTGATTCGGGCAGACCATAACCACACAGAGGGGGGCAAGTGAGGCGGATAGTAACACACATACACACTGACAGACAGAAGGGATGGGCTGGCGAGGCGGGGAGTAACACAGACAGACAGACAGGAGAGAGGGGATGGCGAGGCGGGGAGTAACAACAAAGAAAGCGTCACCAAGCTGGGTCCTGCTCCATTTGTGCTTCATCACCACAGACACTCAACAAACCGCGTTATGTACACTCCCACATTTTAGTTTTCCTCGATAAAATATAAATGGTGGATTCACATTACTACCTTGCTTAAGTATGTCTTATAATAACATTTTCACGGGAAACAGGAGGCGCTTTAAACATAAGTTAGAGCAGATTAAGAGGGACGTAAATGGTAACTCGCCAGTCGGCAATACCGCACGTCTCTGAAAGGTTTGTAAAAAGACCTCAAATTGGTCCAATGAAGCCAATTACGACCTTAGTGGGCCAGTCATAGGGACTTTGTGTTCCTGACCGATCTCTGTGTTGTTGCCAGCATTAACGGAAGTAATTTGTTGATGTTAAACGGTAGTGAAGCTTATTGACCTAAGTCACCGAATGAACCAAAACTGTTCATTCATACTACAGCTGACACTCATAGCCCGCATCCTCCATACACTACGTCATCGCGCAAGAAGAGAAACGTTTTATTTTGGTGTAAAAGAAAAAGGTTTATATGAGATATTTATCATGAATGCCAAAGATTATTATTCGAGGAAATGTTCTTTTTATTTAATATTAATTTATTATAGTTTACATCAGGCCGGTTAAATGTCCACACACAAGTTATTAGTTGTTGTGGTGAGCATCACGGCCACACACCGCCATCATAAAAATTTCCACCATGGTCACGCGAGTGTAAATTCTAAAGATAAAATATTACACAACGTAGATAATACATTATATAAGGTCTTTACTAACATATAATATTTTTCCTGTAACAAAATATGTCATAGTGACCAGATAGACGTGTGGAAGCTTGTGAAGGTGAAGTACCATACAACACTATTATAGAAATAAGAATGACTGAACGAGGGTGGGGGAATCTGTGCGTATTTGTACTTGACTTCGGCACCTCTCAATACGGCGGAGAAAATATATCACATATCTAACGTGTTTCTATATTACTAGACGAGCAATGTAGGAGTTCAGCTGCATCTTGTTAGAAATGTATGCCTACCACTTGAAAGCGAGTCCCATAGGAAGGATAGACACAGCCCTCTATAGACTAAACCTTCAGTACACCAGGAAAAGTGTGGCTGGCACTTGACTATCTTCACTTCCCCATCAGTAAAATAAGAAACAATTACACAGTAGGGTAGAGAGGACTGCCCAATAACCAATGAGCCTAAGGACGAGCGCCGAAACCACCCAGCCGCCTCACCCCTTCCTCCCCTTTAAGGAGACAAAAACGGTATAAGAATGGGATTTGGTACCTATGGTAGAGAGTGCTGGAAAGGTTGTTCCAGCCTCCTGGGATGTGCTAGTTTAGTCCAGAGGTTGTACGATACCCGGTACTGTTAAAGCGAAGACTGAGGAACTAACGAAAATATTAGATAATGGTTATAAGATGAATATAATCAAGACAAAAAAGGATAATAAAAAAGTACGCATAAAGTTCTGATGTGAAGATGGAGGTCTACCTGATAATAACCTGTGTGTGCGTGAGAGACATGACAAGACGAATGGGAAGATGTAATGAGGAAGAATGGAGTGTGTTATGGTGAGTTAGTGATGGGTATTGTGAAGACGTTTGTTCCACACTACACCCAGTTAATTATTGAGAGACGACTTGTTCGTAATAGGCGTCCAGAAGTAAAGTTTTGAGGAAAAAATGCAACGAGTTTTAACCATGAATACACCATAACTTTGGTTCAAATTAAGCTACTGGGTGTATATACATGGTGTCTCTAAAAGGAAATTTAATATATAATGTGGGATATTTGCATTATTGCTATAACTGTAATCTATAAAATGTAATAATTTGTTCCGAAAGAAAAAGTTCGTATTCTCGACCCTTCTACTTTACCTTCTTCCCAAACAAATGTGGCTGAGGTTTGCTTCGGGCTTCACTCGTAACGAGGCTCGCGGAACAAACCCAAAACGTTTTTTCATATATGTTCGAAATATTTAGCTCGCCTATCACTCTCGGGTGATTGTTACGGATTATTATTAAAAATATATTTAAATGCATATCTAATGATAAGTATCAGTAATTACTGTAAAATTGTATATTCCGTTTGGTCCAAATAATAACTTCTGGTTGAGAACATAAAACACTCACAATAACAGCACAACATAGTACTCTCTACTCACTGGTTGTAGATAATGGTGGTCATGGTTGATAATTTCACGGTTAATTGGCAGGAATTCCCTATGTGGGCTTTTTACCCGACTGTACTGGCCGGGAACAGTAGGAGGGAGGCGAAGTGGTCATAAGCAGTTCCTTGGTCCTCTTCCGTTCTGATATGTCTCTCCCACGTTTGTCTTCCTCCATTGGTCCAGTCATTGTTTGCCGGGAAAGCATTGTTCACACACTCACTAATACCATGAATATAAAAAAAAAACAATCCTACACACCTGTTGTAAAGTTTTCACGCATCACGTTAAGTAGTTCTGGATGATTAGTGGGATGGCCTGTCATGGCGAGGCTTTTCTTACGAATGTCCTCGGGTCTAACTTGCTTCAGAATGTCTTGATTTTGTTCATGATAATCACTCAATTTCGCGAAGGCATCAAATATTTTCTTTATTTGTTCATACCTGCACAAAAGTCTCCTTTATTTCGCTTTACTGTCACAACACTGTTTCCACTTAGTTTCATACCGTACACGCAACAGACGTACTCGGTGCAATATCTAGGATATTGTGTTGAAATGCCATTATCAACAAAGCTCCCACGTGCACAGAGGACAGCTGGCGACTCAAGCTGGACACGTAGTTACAGTCAGTCGCAGCGTCGTGTGGCGAGTGAGAGGGGTGTTTTCTATTGTTTTTGCCAGTATTTGTGTATTAATAATATAAAGAACGATCATCAACACAAATATTGCATATTTTGGAGTCTGTGATATGATATATGATGTCACTTACAAAAACGAAGCCTTTGAAGAGAGACAATGAGAGGAACGAAGGCGGCGGCGGGGTTGGGAGAAGTAGGCGGAGAGGTTGTTCGACATTTCAAACGAGCTGACATACTCCCATCTGATAGTCCAGGGGGTGCGAACCTCCCCCCCCCCTTTTCACCATAAAATTCCAATACTTTTTCTTTATGCAGTTTGTACTCAGCCATTTTTGTATAGCAAAAAGTATTTACTATTGACTTCAGAATGTCTCCTAATATTAAGTGCACATGGCTTCAAAATGGCCTCAAAATGCCCATGATATTAGTCAGATTAAAAAAAAAAAGCTGGGTGGGCTCACTATAATGGGGACTGAAGGAGATTTTGATATAAACGGAATTTTGGAGGTGGGTAGCCTCGACAATTTACCTCCGGATGTATTGTACCATCGTGGACAAAAGTTTGCTCCCTGTGGTGGAACTGAGTCACAGGAATGAGTCTCCGAACTGTCTTACCCTGACTGTGTGCGGGTGTGCTGTTTTGTCTCATTTGGGGTCGATACAGCTTCAGTTTTGGAGGGAGCGAACTTTTGTCCACGATAGTACACGTCGTTAGAACCCGGAAAGGTAGCAATGGAGCCGGCCAAGGTATAACAGAGTTCAAGGCCACTGTGAGAGAAGTATAGTTAGCTGAGGTGGCAGGAAGTAGCATGATAAGTGAGGGTTAATCATCCACCACAACAAGACGTCCTTGATACATACACGCGATACGTCAACGCTTAAAAAATAGCCGAGTGTTGATTTACATGGGATCAACAAATTTTTTTCTGTTTCCTTGATATACTCGTACACTTACTAGGCTTTTATGAGTCGTCTAACCAACATGCAACTTCCTGTGGAATAACCCTCAAAATGAATTGTTTTTAGTGGAGATTAGTCGAAGAAAAGTCTACTTGTTTATGTATTCATTTGTCCTCACAAAGATGAAGGGTCTCAGTAGTGGTAAGCCGAGTGCTTCATCACTGTCAGTAACACAACGTCTCAACCAAGCTTCCAGCCTTGACCTCAACCTCGCGTCCCTGTGAGCATCATCACAGAGAGAATAACGATGTGCACGAGGCAAACCAACGCACATGTAGTAAACCCTCAGTTGATTTAAACCTTGGCCTCTCCTACAACACTATCACACATGACTGGTTCTGTAACATTATGACAGGAACTGTAACAATTCACCCATGTATTTCCATAAACGTTGCACTCGACTCTGTAACTTTGTATCAGCAACATGAGTATGGGATATAGCTACCTGGGGCAGGTCATGGACAACTCACTTATGACTAACACTCACTACAGACTGTAAGAAATACATTGTAAGTACACCCAACAACACTACGCTATTACACCCTGCTAGACTACAGTATGCTGACTTACAGTATATAACAACATCTTCAGTCTGTACCTGCAATACCGTAATAGCTTTTGAATATACCCACAGTGTGTATCGCCATGGTCTTCGGTACTTCAGTATGTCCATTTATAACCATCTTTATTATCAAACACTATCACACCACCTTGTACTGTATCCTACACTACATACCCTACCACTGTAATGTCCTTCCACGCCTTTGTACGCGAATATAAAGAGACTAAACAAAATAAACCACTTATCAACTTAAGGTGACATTCAAGACGCCCACCAAGAAAAAAACAAAACATTTAATTCATCCTAATAATAATTCGTTCTTCCTGGGTGACTCATGACGACTGTGACCACGTAATGTCATGGGGGTAGTGGAAGGTCTTGCTTGTTTACATGTCATCGTTTATCTAATGCTTGCTGTCGGTTATTATTTTACGACAAAAGATTATTTTCTGCTAAATGGCATGTGTTTTATATACGCTACATACATACATACATACATACATACATACATACATACATACATACAGAGAGATTACAGACTTAATTACAGGGCTGAGGGACCATTTGTAGATCTTATCCTCACACCTGACCTTTATGTATCCTCACACCTGACCTTTATGTATCCTCACACCTGACCTTTATGTATCCTCACACCTGACCTTCATGTATCCTCACACCTGACCTTTATGTATCCTCACTCCTGACCTTCATGTATCCTCACACCTGACCTTTATGTATCCTCACTCCTGACCTTCATGTATCCTCACACCTGACCTTCATGTATCCTCACACCTGACCTTCATGTATCCTCACACCTGACCTTCATGTATCCTCACACCTGACCTTTATGTATCCTCACACCTGACCTTTATGTATCCTCACACCTGACCTTTATGTATCCTCACTCATCAAGAATTTCGATGGCTGAGAACCTAAAAATTTCTTTTTCTTATTGCTTACAGTCGCGGGTTCAATCCCAGGGTCAGATGTGAGAAGAGGGAGTTATCCAGGTTTACTCCTGTACTATCACTGGTCACTGAAGGTTGTAACAAAGAAGAGAGTGACAGCACAAACGACAAATAAACTAACAAGTGGTGGGAATAAGAATTAGACTGCAGGATGTTACGTGTGCCTTGGTTAAGTGTTTAGGCCCCAGGTCCATTAGTATCCACACCGTAGGGGTGAAACTATAAGGATTTTGTTTAAATATACAGATTAATCTTCTCACAAATAACATTACGAAATATATTTAAGTGTTGTAAAAGTTGACGTTAAAATTAGGACTGTGTGTGCGGTACGTCGTTAACATAAACAGATGAGAATGTCACAGTACACCTGAACTCTCTTAACAATATACGACTGACACACACACACATCAGTCTCAGTAACTCTCTCTGTCCCTGTAATAGATTTCTTCTTCTTGTTACGAGAGTTAAGCTGAGTAATGGTTCAACGTGGAAACCTGGGAGCTATTACAGCCACCCATTAAGACTGTGCAGGTGCTTTTTTTTTTACTCCCTTATATCGTCTTCAGGTGCGTCTTGATACACGTGTCTGGAGGATAGACGCGCCCTTTGTTTATGTTTATTTTTATTATATCGTTGTTGCTTTTTGACTCATAATTACACCAGCACCCCCTCACTCAGTCGTCAGGTATGGCGCGGTGTGCCGCTTGTAACCATTAAACGTACCATTACTGTTTTATTAATCGAATTATATGTTTATTTGTTTATCTATCTATTTATTTCTCTATTCCTTAACTACACTCACCTTTAGATTGTATTTCTATTTTTTCTACTTACTGAATTATTAATACAGACAGACACGAGGACAGAAACACACACATGCTGGGGACACAGTCGTGTTATAACGCATATATTAAGTAACGTAACACCTTCACCCAAGGCAGAAGTTGTTACTGCTACAGATGTGACACTACTGACAAGGTCATCAATCTCTCTACTCTCTCTCTCTCTCTCTCTCTCTCTCTCTCTCTCTCTCTCTCTCTCTCTCTCTCTCTCTCCCCTTTAGTCATATATCTTTACTTCATATTATATTACAGTAAATTTCATAAACCAATATACAAGTAAGTGCATCAAATTCATTGTAAACAACTAAGGAAAAATTGGGCTACTTTTTTGCTTTCTTCATTGGATTTTTTTTATCACCTTTATATAATCTGACCATTAAAGTGTCATTATACGTTCGAAGTCTTTATAATTGTAACTAAACTTTATGAATTAAAAGCCATTCCATAAGTCTTCAACACAAAGGTAATCTCTATTCAGTTTAATTCCAGATTATTTCCTGAAAACTTGTAAATGATCTATGGCTCTGTAGTTACCTTTAAGCTTCTCTCGTCTCTCTCTTCTTGTTTTAATTAATTGTTATTTCCTTAAGAGTCTGTCGGTATTTTTTCTCCCTAAGAATCCTTTAGTTATGCGATGAAAGATTAAACGGGATGCTGCTGCTGCTGCTGCTGCTGCTGCTGCTGCTGCTGCTGCTGCTTTAATCTTGTTACACCTTTTTTCCCACAGACGACACTTTCCTCTCTTTCTTGTAGTCTGTAAGTTGCTGTATGGGGCCAATATATCACTCATCTCATGGCCCCATGGTCTCCTGTTTGAATCCGAGAGGTTACCACTGAGTAGTATGCCCTCGGTCCACCCTGCTGGGGAAGTGAAAGACAACAGTGTTAATCAGGCTTCCTTCTTGTGAGACTTGGGGTGTTGCGGGCAGCATCAACACTGCGTCCAGAGAATACATTTTTCTTTCACATTGTTGCTCATTAAGAAAGTACTCGCCCCTGAAGATGTGAATTACACGAAAGCGCTTAGCAGCTTCGTGTTTTCTTTTTCTGTTTTCCTTTGTGGTTATATCAGT
>NW_024714744.1:0-12280 GCF_018991925.1 Homarus americanus
AATGACGAGGAGCTGAACAAGCTCCTGTCTGGAGTCACCATTGCCCAAGGGGGTGTCCTTCCTAACATCCAAGCTGTGCTCCTCCCCAAGAAGACAGAGAAGAAATAAGAACCCAAGGTTCGTTCACACAAGACAACCTAACCAAACAGGCTCCTTTCGGAGCCACAGGATATCACTTAAAGAGAGAAATATACGACATCAACGTTTTGCAGGATAACACTCTATTTTACGTGTAATTAGAATAGTATTGTGGAAATTGAGTGAAATTGTTTTTGAATGTTGTAGATGTGAAGGGGTACTGCGGGGGCCTGGGGTGGGGGACTTAAACGGGACTTAGAAGGGCGCAAGAAGCAGCAGCAGCAGCAGCAGCAGCAAGGGAGGCGACCTTATTTTCACTCTGGTTCATTGACAGTACACATTTACCAGCAGCATACATTGGAGTCATATTGTAATTGTAGACTAATCAGTGTGGGCTAGCTAGCTAGCCAATTTGGGATAAACAGCAAGAATGTAATGTCCCTCAATGAAGTAAATGACAGAGTTCAAGATACAATAAGTGAGGTGGCCTGAAGTCTTTGACAGTGTCCCATTCAATAATATAGTAGTGCGTTAAAGGTGTATCACCAAGTTTACATGCTGAGTGTTCCGGTATGGGTACAGCGTTACTAACTAGCCAGATGTGTCTGTATCCTAACCTAATTCTGGCCACGACTACATCACACAGGCAGGCAGGAGCAAGTTGTTTGGACACTCTTCCTAGCCCCCTTGGTCCCTGTTCACCTACCTACTGTAGCAGTAAGTAGGTACCTGTTGTAAATCGAAAGGTTGCCAATTCGTATTCAGGAAAAGTTGTTGGAGCTTCTAAACTTGAACTGACACAATCCGAGGAGTGGTGACCCGAGGATCACAGACACTATCTCTCCCACTACAAATCCCTTCCTAACCTCCTGCTCCTTCCTATGTCCTCCCAAAATTGAACCATGCTATCGCAAAGGTAATAATACAGGTAGAGACAACAACATATTTTCCTATTGTCTTATTATATATTAATAACAGAAACGCTGCCGCCATCCCGGAGGCTTTACATTGTCTCACTGTTCTTTCCCTCCACAATTCTTCCTCTTACTTCTTCTTCTTCTTCTTCTTCTTCTTCTTCTTCTTCTTCTTCTTCTTCTTCTTCTTCTTCTTCTTCTTCTTCTTCTTCTTCTTCTTCTTCTTCTTCTTCTTCTTCTTCTTCTTCTTCTTCTTCTTCTTCTTCTTCTTCTTCTTCTTCTTCTTCTTCTTCTTCTTCTTCTTCTTCTTCTTCTTCTTCTTCTTCTTCTTCTTCTTCTTCTTCTTCTTCCATCAATACTTTATTAACGGTGTATGTAAGTTTCACCATGTTTTGCACTACAGCGGTAGAGCAAAGTATATTTTGTTAGCAATAAACCAAAAGCATATTTTATGGCCTAATCATCACTACATAGAACACCACCCATAAAGCATGATACTAGTAGACCACAAAAACTGCTATAAACCCCAAAAGCATATTTTATTGCCTAATCATCACTACATAGAACACCACTCATAAAGCATGATACTATTAGACCACAAACTGCTATAAACCCCAATAATATACTATACTAGTGACTCTAATTGTGTTACCCAATATTATACGAAATAATACTATAAAACATAATAATAAACACACTAATAGTGTATATTAGTTGAATGCACAATCTGATGAGAAGTCAAAAAAAAAAAAAAAAAAAATAGCAACAACCTAGAAAGAGTGTAGAGTATTTTTGTGCAAACTATTATACTAGTAGATGGTCTAAGATAACGGTATGTGAAGGAAAAGGTGTGCTCTCCACTCAAACTTTCTTTTTATGAAATCTCCTACTCCCCAGCTGAGCGGTACGCCCAATGGGAAACAAAACGTGGCACATAACACGCCGCCCGCCAGCTCTGGCTCGGTGAATAGGAATCAGTAATCGGGCGGAGTATAAACAACACCGCCGCCAATGTGCTCCTCCCATCTCTGAGGAAATCTGGCGGGCAACTTAGTATTATATTAACATGTAATAATAATAACAATAATAATAATAATAATACTAATACTACTACTAATAATAATAATAATAATAATAATAATATTAATAATAATAATATTAATAATAATAACATGCAATTTCATTTTATAACAATTTCATTTTATAACACATACTAACAAAATAGTGTATAGCCTACTATACTTAACTATAATAGGTTAGGTTGCGTAGGAGGATCTAAAAAGTACAGTAGTATACACACACACACACACACACACACACACACATACATATAGACAACAAACTAAATTAGAAACCACACGTCAGTGAAGTTATCAAATCCTCCAGTTTCCGTCTCCACCTCCTACGCCGACTCAAGTCCCTCGGTGGTCCTGCACACGAGCTCCTCAGTGTTTACACAACATTCATACTTCCCAAGCTCACCTGGTCTTCCTCCCTAAATGCCACACAACGTAAACACCTAGAAAAAGTGCAAAAGAGGCCATGCAAGATTATTCTCTACCCTTCCTACTCCACATATCAAGAAGCGCTCAACACACTGACCGACCCTTTAGACTCTCACTGACCATCACCACGACCTCATCTGCAAATTTGGTAAGAAGCTTCTACACCGGCTCCTACTACCACCTGAGATCCCTAGTCCGAGAATTGCTCTTCGACACCACAACCGCATCCAGCCCAGCCCATACGTGCACGAACTGATCGCTATAAGAACAGCCCAGTCCCCACCATTGTAAAAATTATCGATAACTTGTAATAAATCAGTGTACTCACTCCCAGTAAACACTACTCCTTGCACTGTCACTATGTTGAAATGAACTGTAGTTTGAGCTTTTCCCCAGCTAGTTATTATATGTCTTATTTGTGTCACTCATGTTACTTGTATATTATTTGTAATTCGTAACCCATTCCCCAAATATGTAACTGTATATTTTCAGTCTTCTGGCTGCCAAGCTCTTTCAATAAACCGTTAATTATTATTATTATTATTATTATTATTTATATGTTGGCCCATACCAACTCACTCCCCTGAACCCTCCTCCCCACCGGACTATCAACAAGTTCTTGCCATAAGGTACTATCTCATTTGGCCAAGGAATGGAACCAGTGATGAATAGTGGTGAACAGTGCTTAACTCAGTGAAAAACAACTCGGCAGTTGAGTCTTACCCAAGCTAGCTAACCACCTTCACACAGTGAGGTCCCAGGTACCCAGTTATACTTCCCCTGAGACTCCACGATAGAGAGGCCTGGGACCACACCTCACCCACTTGAATGAGTGAGTCATGTCGACCACGTGGTGTCCCCAAGATGCTACGACAACACGTAGTGAATGTTTTGCTACAGCATCATCATGTGAATTTCCTCATAACACCATCTGTGAGGTAACTGCTACATCATCAGGCCCCTCATAACGCCATCTGTGAGGGAGTTACTACACTACGTGTCTGGTGTTCAACATCTCACCTTACATGATCTACGCGTGCAAACATTAATCTGTATGTTCACTGTGTGCTCCTTCACCTTTCTCTAATGAGGGCTTTTGTTAAACCACCAATTTATGATGTACTAAGTCATTTGTGTCCAATGTATACTTTCGAAAAGCCCTTGTTTGGGGAAGGTAGGAGAGAGTAGTCGTCATTATTGTCCAAGCCACATTATTTATTTCTATATATAAGTAATGCAGGCTGGTTTTTAAATACCTCAATCCCCTAACGGTGCCGTTTGTATATTAAGAAATACCGAAGCCATACAGTACAACACCAGCGAATATGAAGTATCACTGTAACCGGCAACTGTTACTCACTCATACCTACATACATATAGAGAGTCTTTACAGAATGATAGCAGACACGAGGGAAGACGAACAACAAGAGGAGAAGAGTTAGAAGAAAATCAACTTCAAGCTAAGAAGAAGAATACCAAGACATTTCCTCCAAACAAGAAAACAACACACACAATCAAGCCGACCAAACACTGAGAAACCATGGCGGAACCCAACATGCACCGGACGCTTGACCTGACTCTATCCTGCCGCATCCAGGCGAGTTGCTGCTTAAAGTCCCTCACGCAAGCGCTGTTTAGCCACTGCACCTATTCTATCCTCCTAAAATTCACTTCAATCCCCCCCTGCCACTAGCATGTTATGTATGTATGTATGTATGTATGTATGTATGTATGTATGTATGTATGTATGTATGAATGAATGAAACTGCAACTTTGTGTATTAAAACTCATTACTCTTACCGAAGTAATATAGTGCGTGGTTATGTTATGTCATGTTAGGATAGATTATAAACTACATTGGGTTACATTTCGTGAGGTTCGGTGACGCTACAGGAAGTTAGGTGAGGTACCTGGAGGTTAGGTGAATGTTGACTGACTGACTGACAATTATTAGGAAGTGGTTCCAACACGTTCACACACAACCTATACTCATACCACAAGTCCAGAATTAGAGAGGATCATGTTATTGGATATATTTTCAACGATTTACTCAGTGTCTAACCAACTCTTTAGCGATTTAAATGTGGACCTAAAATTAGGTCCGTATATTTGTTTGTCGTGGTGGTGGTGGTGGTGTGCGCCCGTCCATCAGGTTGATTAACCACCAAAACCATAAAGGGTGCGGCCCTGCCGTTTCAGGGCATACACCACATC
Organism: Homarus americanus; assembly: GCF_018991925.1. NCBI lineage: Eukaryota > Metazoa > Arthropoda > Malacostraca > Decapoda > Nephropidae > Homarus > Homarus americanus. The sequence continues at coordinate 4,712 of NW_024714744.1, forward strand.
CATGGCGGTGACGGTCTTCCTTTTTGCGTGCTCGGTGTAGGTGACGGCGTCACGGATGACGTTCTCCAGAAACACCTTGAGGACGCCGCGGGTCTCCTCGTAGATGAGGCCGGATATACGTTTAACACCTCCACGCCGAGCTAGACGACGAATGGCGGGCTTGGTGATACCCTGGATGTTGTCACGAAGCACCTTACGATGACGCTTGGCGCCACCCTTTCCAAGTCCCTTGCCTCCTTTGCCTCGTCCAGTCATGTTGTTGTGGTTGCTACTACAGGTGGTCCTGGTGTGGCTTCGCCCACGGTTTGGTGGGAGTAGGTGGCGTGCTGTGGACGCAGCGGTAGTATCGTTCATCCAAGGCCGTCCCTCCCTCTTGGAGGTGGGGCGTAGCTTGCGGATGACGCATGCGGCACTCGTGGCCAATGAGGTGGCCACTGAGGTGGAGAATGTCTGTATATAAGCCCGCCCGCCTGCCGGGCCGCCCGTATTGACTATTTCGTCGTCGAGATGGCCCGTACTAAACAGACTGCCCGCAAGTCCACTGGAGGCAAGGCTCCACGGAAGCAGCTTGCCACCAAGGCAGCTCGCAAGTCCGCCCCAGCCACCGGTGGTGTCAAGAAGCCCCATCGTTACAGGCCCGGAACCGTCGCCCTTCGTGAGATCCGTCGTTACCAGAAGAGCACAGAGCTACTCATCAGGAAGCTGCCCTTCCAGCGCCTGGTGCGTGAGATCGCCCAGGATTTCAAGACTGACCTGCGCTTCCAGTCGTCTGCCGTCATGGCTCTGCAGGAAGCCTCTGAGGCTTACCTGGTGGGTCTTTTCGAGGACACCAACCTGTGTGCCATTCACGCCAAGCGCGTTACCATCATGCCCAAGGACATCCAGCTGGCCCGGCGCATCCGCGGAGAGCGTGCTTAAGTCCTCTTCCTTGGGGAAAAACAAAAAGCACAACAAAACCTACCAGACATCTATAACTCGGCCCTTCTCAGGGCCAAAGAACTGTTCTGAAGATAATTTTCATGACAATCGAAATGGTTGGTGGTCGGAGAGCGTTAATTTCGGTTACCCAAATCGCCTAACGGTAAGTTGGTAACATTCGTGGAGGTACGATTGTATAGTAGGTCATCAATTCGGGAGGTGGGTGGGTGCAACAAACAAGAGCTAGTAACAAATAAATATATAAAGAATAAGTAAGTAAAGAAATAAATAAAATAAAAGAACATACAATAAAATAAAAAAAAAATTTTTTTACATGAAATAGGCATGCTGCAAACAAGAAATGAAGCCCAAACACACTCCATGTATGTCACTTTGCAGTGGGTGTAAAAGTACTCCACGCAGAATTTATTTATTTATTTATTATGTTTCGATTTAGTCCTGTTTCTACGCCAATAGAGAATGCAGATTATTATAATTTTTTTTTTTTTATTTCCCTCTCAATATATCACTGTCGGTAACTGTCTCTTTAACATGTAACTGTGGCTCCGATGGAGCCGATTAAGTTGTAGTAGTGGGATGGCGTGTTTGTTGTGCACAAGTAACCTCTTACTTGGAAGAGGTGTACTTGGTGACAGCCTTGGTGCCCTCAGACACGGCATGCTTGGCCAGTTCACCGGGCAGCAAGAGTCGGACAGCTGTCTGGATTTCCCGACTTGTAATGGTGGAGCGTTTGTTGTAGTGCGCCAGGCGGGAAGCCTCGGCAGCGATGCGCTCGAAGATGTCGTTCACGAAAGAGTTCATGATGGACATAGCTTTGGAGGAGACTCCTGTGTCGGGGTGCACTTGCTTCAGTACCTTGTAGATGTAGATGCTGTAGCTTTCCTTCCTCCTGCGCTTCTTCTTCTTGTCACCCTTGGCAATGGCCTTCTGGGCCTTTCCAGCCTTCTTGGCAGCCTTTCCGGAAGTTTTGGGAGGCATGGCGGCACAGTTACTCGTGGCGCGGAGCGAGAGAATTGAAAACTGGCCCGACTAACTTTTCCTTATATACCGAGCGGGCCGCTCAGGATCAGACTGGCTGCAGCTACGGCTCTCTTACATTGGTTGGGTCCGCGAGACGGCCACCTGGCCTGATCCTGAGCTTGGTATAAAAGACCAAGGTGGCGGGCGGAAATTTAACTCCTATCACGAAAAGCAGCAGCAGCAACATGTCAGGACGCGGCAAGGGAGGCAAAGTGAAGGGCAAGTCAAAGTCCCGTTCTAGCAGGGCCGGACTCCAGTTCCCCGTGGGTAGGATCCACCGTCTCTTGCGTAAAGGCAACTATGCTGAGCGTGTTGGTGCAGGTGCCCCTGTGTACCTTGCAGCCGTCATGGAGTACCTGGCAGCAGAAGTGCTCGAGCTGGCCGGTAACGCCGCCCGCGACAACAAGAAGACCCGCATTATCCCGCGTCATCTTCAGCTTGCCATTCGCAATGACGAGGAGCTGAACAAGCTCCTGTCTGGAGTCACCATTGCCCAAGGGGGTGTCCTTCCTAACATCCAAGCTGTGCTCCTCCCCAAGAAGACAGAGAAGAAATAAGAACCCAAGGTTCGTTCACACAAGACAACCTAACCAAACAGGCTCCTTTCGGAGCCACAGGATATCACTTAAAGAGAGAAATATACGACATCAACGTTTTGCAGGATAACACTCTATTTTACGTGTAATTAGCATAGTATTGTGGAAATTGAGTGAAATTGTTTTTGAATGTTGTAGATGTGAAGGGTTACTGCGGGGGCCTGGGGTGGGGGACTTAAACGGGACTTAGAAGGGCGCAAGAAGCAGCAGCAGCAGCAGCAGCAGCAGCAGGGAGGCGACCTTATTTTCAGTCAGGTTCATACACAAAGAAATACATCAGATTCATTGACAGTACAGTACACATTTACCAGTGTGGGCTAGCCAATTTGGGATAAAGAGCAAGAATGTAATGTCCTCAATGAAGTAATGACATAGTTCAAGATACAATAAGTGAGGTGGCCTGAAGTCTTTGACAGTGTCCCATTCAATAATATAGTAGTGCTTTAAAGGTGTATCACCAAGTTTACATGCTGAGTGTTCCGGTATGGGTACAGCGTTACTAACTAGCCAGATGTGTCTGTATCCTAACCTAATTCTGGCCACGACTACATCACACAGGCAGGCAGGAGCAAGTTGTTTGGACACTCTTCCTAGCCCCCTTGGTCCCTGTTCACCTACCTACTGTAGCAGTAAGTAGGTACCTGTTGTAAATCGAAAGGTTGCCAATTCGTATTCAGGGAAAGTTGTTGGAGCTTCTAAACTTGAACTGACACAATCCGAGGAGTGGTGACCCGAGGATCACAGACACTATCTCTCCCACTACAAATCCCTTCCTAACCTCCTGCTCCTTCCTATGTCCTCCCAAAATTGAACCATGCTATCGCAAAGGTAATAATACAGGTAGAGACAACAACATATTTTCCTATTGTCTTATTATATATTAATAACAGAAACGCTGCCGCCATCCCGGAGGCTTTACATTGTCTCACTGTTCATTCCCTCCACAATTCTTCCTCTTACTTCTTCTTCTTCTTCTTCTTCTTCTTCTTCTTCTTCTTCTTCTTCTTCTTCTTCTTCTTCTTCTTCTTCTTCTTCTTCTTCTTCTTCTTCTTCTTCTTCTTCTTCTTCTTCTTCTTCTTCTTCTTCTTCTTCTTCTTCTTCTTCTTCTTCTTCTTCTTCTTCTTCTTCTTCTTCTTCTTCTTCTTCTTCTTCTTCTTCTTCTTCTTCTTCTTCTTCTTCTTCTTCTTCTTCTTCTTCTTCTTCTTCTTCTTCTTCTTCTTCTTCTTCTTCTTCTTCTTCTTCTTCTTCTTCTTCTTCTTCTTCTTCTTCTTCTTCTTCTTCTTCTTCTTCTTCTTCTTCTTCTTCTTCTTCTTCTTCTTCTTCCTCTTACTTCTTCTTCTTCTTCTTCTTCTTCTTCTTCTTCTTCTTCTTCTTCTTCTTCTTCTTCTTCTTCCATCAATACTTTATTAACGGTGTATGTAAGTTTCACCATGTTTTGCACTACAGCGGTAGAGCAAAGTATATTTTGTTAGCAATAAACCAAAAGCATATTTTATGGCCTAATCATCACTACATAGAACACCACCCATAAAGCATGATACTAGTAGACCACAAAAACTACTATAAACCCCCAAAGCATATTTTATTGCCTAATCATCACTACATAGAACACCACTCATAAAGCATGATACTATTAGACCACAAACTGCTATAAACCCCAATAATATACTATACTAGTGACTCTAATTGTGTTACCCAATATTATACGAAATAATACTATAAAACATAATAATAAACACACTAATAGTGTATATTAGTTGAATGCACAATCTGATGAGAAGTCAAAAAAAAAAAAAACAACATAACAATAACCTAGAAAGAGTGTAGAGTATTTTTGTGCAAACTATTATACTAGTAGATGGTCTAAGATAACTGTATGTGAAGGAAAAGGTGTGCTCTCCACTCAAACTTTCTTTTTATGAAATCTCCTACTCCCCAGCTGAGCGGTACGCCCAAAGGGAAACAAAACGTGGCACATAACACGCCGCCCGCCAGCTCTGGCTCGGTGAATAGGAATCAGTAATCGGGCGGAGTATAAACAACACCGCCGCCAATGTGCTCCTCCCATCTCTGAGGAAATCTGGCAGGCAACTTAGTATTATATTAGCATGTAATAATAATAACAATAATAATAATAATAATAATAATACTACTACTACTACTACTACTAATAATAATAATAATAATAATATTAATAATAATAATATTAATAATAATAACATGCAATTTCATTTTATAACACATACTAACAAAATAGTGTATAGCCTACTATACTTAACTATAATAGGTTAGGTTGCGTAGGAGGATCTAAAAAGTACAGTAGTATACACACACACACACACACACACACACACACACACACACACACACACACACACACACACACACACACACACACACACATACATATAGACAACAAACTAAATTAGAAACCAAACGTCAGTGAAGTTATCAAATCCTCCAGTTTCCGTCTCCACCTCCTACGCCGACTCAAGTCCCTCGGTGGTCCTGCACACGAGCTCCTCAGTGTTTACACAACATTCATACTTCCCAAGCTCACCTATGCCTCCTCCACCTGGTCTTCCTCCCTAAATGCCACACAACGTAAACACCTCGAAAAAGTGCAAAAGAGGCCATGCAAGATTATTCTCTACCCTTCCTACTCCACATATCCAGAAGCGCTCAACACACTGACCGACCCTTTAGACTCTCACTGACCATCACCACGACCTCATCTGCCAATTTGGTAAGAAGCTTCTACACCGGCTCCTACTACCATCTGAGATCCCTAGTCCGAGAATTGCTCTTCGACACCACAACCGCATCCAGCCCATACGTGCACGAACTGATCGCTATAAGAACAGCCCAGTCCCAACCATTGTAAAAATTATCGATAACTTGTAATAAATCAGTGTACTCACTCCCAGTAAACACTACTCCTTGCACTGTAACTATGTTGAAATGAACTGTAGTTTGAGCTTTTCCCCAGCTAGTTATTATATGTCTTATTTGTGTCACTCATGTTACTTGTATATTATTTGTAATTCGTAACCCATTCCCCAAATATGTAACTGTATATTTTCAGTCTTCTGGCTGCCAAGCTCTTTCAATAAACCATTAATTATTATTATTATTATTATTATTTATATGTTGGCCCATACCAACTCACTCCCCTGAACCCTCCTCCCCAGCGGACTATCAACAAGTTCTTGCCATAAGAACATAAGAACATAGGTACTATCTCATTTGGCCAAGGAATGGAACCAGTGATGAATAGTGGTGAACAGTGCTTAACTCAGTGAAAAACAACTCGGCAGTTGAGTCTTACCCAAGCTAGCTAACCACCTTCACACAGTGAGGTCCCAGGTACCCAGTTATACTTCCCCTGAGACTCCACGATAGAGAGGCCTGGGACCACACCTCACCCACTTGAATGAGTGAGTCATGTCGACCACGTGTTGTCCCCAAGATGCTACGACAACACGTAGTGAATGTTTTGCTACAGCATCATCATGTGAATTTCCTCATAACACCATCTGTGAGGTAACTGCTACATCATCAGGCCCCTCATAACGCCATCTGTGAGGGAGTTACTACACTACGTGTCTGGTGTTCAACATCTCACCTTACATGATCTACGCGTGCAAACATTAATCTGTATGTTCACTGTGTGCTCCTTCACCTTTCTCTAATGAGGGCTTTTGTTAAACCACCAATTTATGATGTACTAAGTCATTTGTGTCCAATGTATACTTTCGAAAAGCCCTTGTTTGGGGAAGGTAGGAGAGAGTAGTCGTCATTATTGTCCAAGCCACATTATTTATTTCTATATATAAGTAATGCAGGCTGGTTTTTAAATACCTCAATCCCCTAACGGTGCCGTTTGTATATTAAAAAATACCGAAGCCATACAGTACAACACCAGCGAATATGAAGTATCACTGTAACCGGCAACTGTTACTCACTCATACCTACATACATATAGAGAGTCTTTACAGAATGATAGCAGACACGAGGAAGACGAACAACAAGAGGAGAAGAGTTAGAAGAAAATCAACTTCAAGCTAAGAAGAAGAATACCAAGACATTTCCTCCAAACAAGAAAACAACACACACAATCAAGCCGACCAAACACTGAAAAACCATGGCGGAACCCAACATGCACCGGACGCTTGACCTGACTCTATCCTGCCGCATCCAGGCGAGTTGCTGCTTAAAGTCCCTCACGCAAGCGCTGTTTAGCCACTGCACCTATTCTATCCTCCTAAAATTCACTTCAATCCCCCCCTGCCACTAGCATGTTATGTATGTATGTATGTATGTATGTATGTATGTATGTATGTATGTATGTATGTATGAATGAATGATAACTGCAACTTTGTGTATTAAACCTCATTACTCTTACCGAAGTAATATAGTGCGTGGTTATGTTATGTCATGTTAGGATAGATTATAAACTACATTGGGTTACATTTCGTGAGGTTCGGTGACGCTACAGGAAGTTAGGTGAGGTACCTGGAGGTTAGGTGAATGTTGACTGACTGACTGACTGACTGACTGACAATTATTAGGAAGTGGTTCCAACACGTTCACACACAACCTATACTCATACCACAAGTCCAGAATTAGAGAGGATCATGTTATTGGATATATTTTCAACGATTTACTCAGTGTCTAACCAACTCTTTGGCGATTTAAATGTGGACCTAAAATTAGGTCCGTATATTTGTTTGTCGTGGTGGTGGTGGTGGTGTGCGCCCGTCCATCAGGTTGATTAACCACCAAAACCATAAAGGGTGCGGCCCTGCCGTTTCAGGGCATACACCACATCCATGGCGGTGACGGTCTTCCTTTTTGCGTGCTCGGTGTAGGTGACGGCGTCACGGATGACGTTCTCCAGAAACACCTTGAGGACGCCGCGGGTCTCCTCGTAGATGAGGCCGGATATACGTTTAACACCTCCACGCCGAGCTAGACGACGAATGGCAGGCTTGGTGATACCCTGGATGTTGTC
>NW_024714745.1:0-23468 GCF_018991925.1 Homarus americanus
CACACACACTCTCTACAGATACACAGCGAAGAAACAAACATAGCTATACACCACCAAAAATCCACACACACACACACACACACACACACACACACTACAAAATACCTACCAGACATACACCACAAAAATACAAACAAAAACACCACCCACACACACAATCACAGGCCACAAAAACACGCACAAAAACTGTCACAGGCAAATTCACTGAAAAATCCAAACCACACCCTCTCTCCCCCACACCACGCCAGCCACACCCTCTCTCCCCCACACCACGCCAGCCACACCTTCTCTCTCCCCACACCACCCTCTCCCCACACCACGCCCTCTCCCCCACACCACACACCTTCTCTCCCCCACACCACACCCTCTCTCTCCACCACGCCTCTCCCCCACACCACACCCTCTCTCCCCACCACACCAACCACACCTTCTCTCCCCCACACCACCCTCTCCCCCACACCCACACCCTCTCCCCCACACCACACCCTGTCCCCCCCCCCTCCCCCACCCACCCCACCCAACAACCAGCGAGCCACGCCTGGGTTCCTATAATTAGTTCACTGTTATGCATTTAGGGAATTTGCACATCCAAATTGAAAACCAGAGTCCCAAGCCTCAGGGCCCCGCAAACCTCACACACCCGTACGATGAAATATTCCCTCGTAAGGCAAGATCATGGGTTGGTTTTATGTCCATTTTGTCCACTACCATTAAGTTTACTGTCAACTACTGATGACCTGACCTAATATAACCTAACCTGACCTGACCTGACCTAACCTGACCTAATCTAATCTAACCTAACATAACCTGACCTAACCTAACCTGACCTGACCTAATCTAACCTAACCTAACCTAACCTGACCTGATCTAATCTAACCTGACCTGACCTAACCTGACCTGACCTAATCTAACCTAACCTAATCTTACTTTACCTAACCTAACCAAACCTGGCGTAACCTTCCCTAACCTAACCTACCAACCTTACCTTACTTAACCAAACCAAATCCTACCTAACCTAACCTAACCTAAATATTTGAGAATGTAATAATCAGATTGAATTAAGTTAAATACATAGTTAAATTATATCAACATTACCCTACTGGAGCTAAAAGGTTAATGACAACAAAATATTAACCTACAATATTAACACAACTATTACAGACACTCCTAACTGGTGTTAAGTGAAAGTATCTAGTTAAAGGTAGAGTCTCAGTGTTAATTTGTCTCCTAACTGGTGTTAAGTGAATGTGTCTAGTTAAGGTAGAGTCTCAGTGTTAATTTTGTCTCCTAATTGGTGTTAAGTGAAAGTATCTAGTTAAGGTAGAGTCTCAGTGTTAATTTTGTCTCCTAATTGGTGTTAAGTGAACGTATCTAGTTAAGGTAGAGTCTCAGTGTTAATTTTGTCTCCTAATTGGTGTTAAGTGAACGTATCTAGTTAAAGGTAGAGTCTCTGTTAATTTTTTCTCCTAATGTGTTAAGTGAATGTTCTAGTTAAGGTAGAGTCTCAGTGTTAATTTTGTCTCCTAACTGGTGTTAAGTGAAGTATCTAGTTAAGGTAGAGTCTCAGTGTTAATTTTGTCTCCTAATTGGTGTTAAGTGAACGTATCTAGTTAAGGTAGAGTCTCAGTGTTAATTTTGTCTCCTAATTGGTGTTAAGTGAACGTATCTAGTTAAGGCAGAGTCTCCATGCAATCTTAATAACCTTCATATAAGTAATTTATTTTTTACCTAACCTAACCTAACCTAAAGTAGCCCAATTAGGAGAATTTTTACACATCCACCACAATGCTCTAACTCATTCTGTTCATTATTCCGGTCATTAACTCAAGAGAACCAGCTAATTACAGTCTCACAACTCTAGGGGTCATTCTCAATTTCTCACACCGTTGTTATAACTTCTCTGTGTTGTGGGACTTAAGACAACCCAACCCAACCCAACCCTACCTAACCTAACCCTACCTAACCTAACCTAACCCAACTTAACCTAACCTAAGACAACCAGGTAGGAACATTCTCTTAAGATTTCGTTTAAAGTAAAAAAAAAATCATCGTAAAAATCCTTTGTGAATCCAAGTGACTTAAGAACGCTGCATCACCCCCTCCCCTGTTGGCACCCCCCGGATTAATCTCGTAACATCCCACCCCCTAATTAATCAAAATTAACCCCTCTCCCCCAAACAAAAATCGGGATTATCCTCGACTAAAAGATTATTTAAAACGAATTAAATTGCAGTTATATATAATGACTTTTCATGTAACGTTGAATTCTGACAGTAAATTAGTTGCCTGTTTATTTAGACGGGGTGTAGTAGGTGGGTGAAGTATGTGTGTATGGTAACAGAGGCGGCAGGTACACAAACAAACGCGCGCGCACACAGTGATAAATTCGGCACAAAAATATAAGCACTCACAAAAAAACCCTTATATTTGTACACACACACACACACACACACACACACACACACACACACACACACACACACACACACACACACACACACACACACACACACCTGCACCTCCGAGGATTTATATAAAATAGATTAGGTTAAATAAATCTTTGTAAACACTTCTTTTTCCATTGATTATAAATCCCTTGAGTACGATCCTAAGTCCTTGAGTACGATCCTAATCCCTTGAGTACGATCCTAATCCCTTGAGTACGATCCCAACCTCTTCAGTATGACCCCAAACCCTCCTTGAGTACAATGACATCCCCGAGTACATCGAATTACTCTACCCATTACGATAACCCAACACCTTGAGTACGATGACTGGTTAACAGGTGGGCAGTGGTGGGCGAAGAGGCCAATAAGTGGTGTGGTGGTGGGCTAATGGGTGGGTGACGGTGGTGATGGGTTGATGGGTGGGTGGTGGTGGGTTAATAGGTGGGTGGTGATGGTGGGACAACAGGTGGGATGGGGCAACAGGTGGCTAAGGTAGGGTGGGGTGGGGCAACAGGTGGGTAGAGTAAGGTGGGGTGGGGCAACAGGTGGGTAAGTTTAGGGTGGGGTGGGGCAACAAGTAGGTGAGGTGGGGCAACAAGTAAGTAAGGTGGGGGCAACAAGTAAGGTAGGGTGGGGCAACAGGTGGGTGGTGCCGGTGGCCGTGAGAGCGTGCAGGGAGGGAGGACCAGGGGGGAGGAGGGGAGAGCCAGGGGGGAGGAGGGGAGAGCCAGGGGAAGGGAGGGGAGGGGAGGGGAAGGAAGGGAAGAGGAGGGCCAGGGGGAGAGGAGGAGGAGGAGAAGGTAGTAAGCAAGGTTAATGCATTTATAAGATACCTCAACTCAGCCTCCAGACCAACACATTCCAGGGAGATGCTCACCACAGCCACCACCACACACCATCACCACTTACCCCCATACTAACACCATCCTAATACTCACCATAACTTATACCCAAGATGAGTCACTAGTAAGTATATTTGATGGTTATTATAAGATGTATAAGGAAAAAAATACATGTGTAAGATATAATACAAAAAATGTAATGAAAACTTGTGTTGGTGACCCGCAAGAGGTGGTGACTGGTGCCAACTGGGTGAGTTATTATATTTATCATGGAGAATAAGTCACTATCTTCACCACCCTTCATTAACTCAGACACCCTCCTGCGGTCAACACGGTACAGGAACATTTATCTCACAAATAACACCATCAGTTAAGGTAAAGCAAAGGTATAATAAATATCTAATGCAAGATGAAAAATATGGCGTTCGTATTTGCAAGGTAGGTTAGGCAGTCGGACGGCTTCTCGGTGAGCGGGTGCCAAATCACCTCAAAGGCAACCCATTCCCGGCTCTCAGATACTGTACCTGAGGCAGTGCCCACCTCCTGCTAAACCACTGGCAGGTATCTTGTCATAACACCAACAAGAGGAGTTATACACAAACAACCACACGACAAAGATGGCAGCCTCCAGGTGAGTGTTGCCAGATGGTGAGCGTATGCAAAAACACATCAGTTCCGTATTCCGACCAAAAAAAAAGTAAAAAAAACAAAACAAAAAATAAATAAAACGAGTCCAACTTGACGCGACAAGTGAGCAATGAGAAGCGTTCAGGCAGGCTACCAGCAGCTGACTCCCGCACCACAACCCGTCCATCACCTCTCTTATTTTGCTCACTACCACACCTCCTACCACCACCACACCTTCCCCTCCACCACACCCCCTACCACCACCACACCCCCCCCTCCGCCACACCCCCTACCACCACCACACCCCTCCCCCTCCGCCACACCCCCTACCACCTCCACTAGCAAAGTTTGGTGCGATTTTGGCCACATCCCAAAGAATGATTTCTCCTGATCCTGATAGAAGCTCCCACAGGCCTGATGACCCCACTTATTGCTGGCCATCGTTCATGTGTATAAACTCTATCTATCTATCTATCTATTGATCGTACTCAAGGGTTTAGTCATCGTACTCAGGGAACTAAACATAAAATCAACCAACTACCTGCCGGGACGTCATGGTAGAACCGACCCTCCTTCCACTGGATGGCGAGATCCTCCAACACAGGACTTCAAACACATCTAACGAAGCCCGTGTGGACGTCAGTGCTCGAGGATTCTGGACGCGGGGACAGCGAGCCTTCTTCGACATCAGGATTTTTGATCCCATGGCCGTTTGTCACCGTAACCTAGCTCTCGATGCTGCACATAGGAGGAACGAGAACGACAAGATAAGGGCATATGGGGAGAGAATTCAAAATGTTGATCAAGGCAGCTTCACTCCTCTAGTGTTCACAACCTCTGGTGGGATGGGCCCAAGTGCAAGATGTTTCTACGCCAGACTCGCGGAGCTGATCTCCGAACAGAAGCAGCAGCCCAGAAGTTATGTCACAGCCTGGATGAGATGTCGACTGTCCTTCTCTCTCCTTCGGTCGGCTTTGCTCTGCCTCAGGGGAACGAGAGCTTCTGCCCCTACTCCGTCAACTGCTGCAGATATCGACTATGAGGCTACAGTCACCGAATGCCGCATCGATCTGCGGCTCAACTAATTTAACACAGATAGGATAGTTGCTTATGTATTAGGATATTTAATATTAAGGTAAATAAATGGTGGCGAAGGTGTGGCTATTGGGGGAGGCTGGAGGCCATTTAAAAAAAAAAAAAAAAAAAAAAAAAAAAGTAGTAGTAGTAGTAGTAGTAGTAGTAGTAGTAGTTGCTGTTGTTCCGACACTAATACAACCAACAAAAACAACAAGTCAAACAATCTCGACTTTTTCCAGACCGTGAGTAATTTATTTTTTTTTCCAGACCAACAAAACCAGAAGTAACTTTCCGTCCTGCTTCCTCCCCTACGGCCGGCTGACCCTCTCCACCAACCGCCTCAAGTACAATACCAGCTTATTTATTTACGGGTTCACCTGAAGATTAGACACCCCCCAGCTATGTAGTTTGGGTTCACCTGAAGATTTGACACCCCCAAGCTTATGTAGTTTGGGTTCACCTGAAGATTAGACGCCCCAAGCTTATTTTAGATTCACCTGAAGAGTAGACATCCCAGCTTATGTAGTTTGGGTACACCTGAAGATTAGACGTCCCAAGCTTATGTAGTTTGGGTTCACCTGAAGATTAGACGCCCCAAACTTATTTTAGATTCACCTGAAGAGTAGACATCCCCAGCTTAATTAACCTTAAGATTAACCACCCTATCGCTAACCTAACCTAACCTCTCTATATAGGTTAACGGTATTTTAATCAAGTGAAATAAACTTAAGGTGCTGGGGGGTCTAATCTTCATGTGATCCTATACATATATTTTTCTGTGTGTTTAATAACTTAAGTAAAACTATATAGAACCGTGTGTCTATATATAATTTAGTTAACATTATTTTGTTTATCTGTAAGGGAGAAAAAAAACCTTGCCAGACCCGTGACAAAAAAGCAAAAACAAACAAAAAACAAAAACATTAAGAGACTCTAACTTTTCCCTGACTTACACAAAATTCCTATTAAAAAAAAAAAAAAAAGACCTTTCCCAGAACCCCAAAAGACAAGAAAAATTATGCGTTTTTTTCCCCCCGAGTTTTTTCTGTTTCTTCTTTTCGTTTCCCTGGCCCGTGGGAACTGTCCGGGCCTCAGAGTATAAGTGTGTCTTTTATAACCAACTTGATCTTGACTTATACTTCACACTGAGTCACTTTACTTAACTCATACCTTATACTACTCAACTAACATCGACTAACACACACACATACAACCTTACAAGCACAAACAACGCATACAACATACACAAACACACACCTTTCCCTACAAGCACAAACAACGCATACAAACATACACAAACACATTCCAACAAACACACACACACACCAATAAAGAACCACTTCCTGCTCCCACATGTTTACAACACTACGTGGCGGTAACAGTAAACACACCAGGGAGCGAGAGTGCACGCCTGTGTTGAGGCACAAACCCGGTGTAACAGCTGTAGTGGTGCACACACACGATCACCAACACACACACACGATCACCAACACACACGCACACACACGATCACTGCTTACACACACGACCACCAAGACACACACACACACACACACACACACACACACACACACACATATATATATATATATATATATATATATATACTCTTCTATATATATATATATATATATATATATATATATATATATATATATATATGATTAAACACCCTAATAATCTAATCTAACCTAACCTCACACTAACCCTAACCTTACACTGTACCTCACTCGAATTGAATTTGAAATGAATTAATTATCAGGTGAAATTCATTCGCTGGACGGACATTAAACTCTTCAGGTGCTCCCCACAAAATAATATTACACAAACAAAGACTCCGAACATACAGGAGAACACCTTCACCCAAGATAAACATAACGGGACGCAGGTAACATAAATTATATCACACATATTAGTCAGGTTCACCTCTTGGCCAATACCTGACGATACTATCTATTTATCCTATTCATTCATTCCAACTCCCTGATAGATAGATGGAGTTTAGATAGATAGATAGATAGATAGATAGATAGATAGATAGATAGATAGATAGATAGATAGATAGATAGATAGATAGATAGATAGATAGATAGATGAATAGATAGATAGATGTGTTAATATGCCATCTCTTTAACACGAGGAGGTACCACAGGCCTTGTGGTTTGGGGACCTACGCTGTTTACCATATAGTGCATAATATCTAAATGACTTCCAAGGTTGTAGCCGGTTAAACTACAATCACAACTACCACAATCAAAATCATCACCACTACTATAACCCGCAACCACCACCACCACCATTACAACAATCATCCCCCCCCCCCCCATCACCACTGCTGCAACCATCTCTACCATTACCACTATTACAACCGCCATCACAACCACTATACTACAACCACCACCACCATAATACAGACAGGTTGGAGAGGGAGGAGGAGGGGAGGAGGGGGAAGGGGGCAGGGGGAGAGGGGGGGGGTGTTGCTGGGGCTGCCGCTGGTGGTGTGTCGACCCACATATTTGACCTGCCTGCCACGCCTGCCCTCCTCTCCCTTGCCCTACCTACCTGGCCCCTTGCCCTCGCTACCTCCTGCCCTTCCTCTTCCTTGTCCTACGTACCCTATGCCCTCACTACCCACTGCCCCGTCCTACTCTTTGATCATCTTACCCTTTTCATTCTTGCCATACCTAACTGCCCCTTGCCCTCACTACCTACTCTTCCTCTTCCTTGTCCTACGTGCCTGCCCCCTTGCCCTCACTTCCTACTGCCCCGTCCTACTCCTTGATCTTCTTACTCTTATCATACTTACCCTGCCTGTCCCCTTACTACCTCCTGCCCTTCCTCTTCCTTGCCCTGCTTGCCTGCCCCCTCTACCCACTGCCCTACCATACTCCTTGACCATCTTCCCCTCCTCATTCTTGCCCTGCCTGCCCCCATGCCCTCATTACGTCTTACTCTTCCTTTCCCTACGTACCCCTTGCCCTCAATACCTTATCCCCCCCCCCACCTGTCTTGTCCTCACCACCTTGCCCTATTCTTTGCCCCCATTACCTACTGCCCTCCTCTTCCCTCCTCCCTACTAATCACCCTTAACCAACCAACCACCCTTATCTAACTAACCAACTATCCCTAACCCACCAATCAACCATCCCTAACCAACACACCAACCAAACCATATTACCCTAACCAAAACCAACCACCTAACCATCACCTATCCTCTCCTCCCTTTCCCATCCATCCATCCCCTACTCACCTGGCTGGTAGAGGGGGAGTGGCAGGACAGGTAACATCATTAAGGAACCACCCGGACGCCTCCCTTAAATCCAGCTTGTCTTGGAACGATCTTGGCCTCCCCCCCCCCCCTCCTCATGCACCTACCTGACTCGCTGTGCTATTTGAGTCAGTAATTTTTTGGCCTGAGTCACGTTATCTGATTCCTTCGTTACCTGAGTCAGCATTTTTGTGAGTCACTTTACCTGAACGTACTTATTTCTTCTTGTGAGTCAATGTGTTCCTGACTCACGTTTTCTTGTGTTGAGTTCACTCGGGATTTTATTCAATTTATGACTCGTGTACATACATACATACATACATACATACATACATACATACATACATACATACATACATACACACACAAGCCAAGGTGTTGAGTAAGGTGGACACAAAGTCAGTGGAGCGTAGCGTCAGAGATTACCTGATTCTGAACTTCACGCACCAACCAGCCCCCAGTACCACCAACCAGCCCACAGTACCACCAACCAGCCCCCAGTACCACCAACCAGCCCTCAGTACCACCAACCAGCCCTCAGTACCACCAGCCAGCCCTCATTACCGCCAACCAGCCCTCAGTACCCCGCCAACCAGCCTCAGTACCGCCAACCAGCCCTCAGTACCACAAGCCAGCCCCAGTACCACAAACCAGCCCTCAGTACCGCCAACCAGCCCTCCAGTACAACCAGCAGCCCTCAGTACCGCCAACCAGCCCTCCAGTACCGCCAACCAGCCCTCAGTACCGCCAACCAGCCCTCAGTACCACCAACCAGCCCTCCAGTACCGCCAACCAGCCCTCAGTACCACAAACCAGCCCCCAGTACCACAAACCAGCCCTCAGTACCGCCAACCAGCCCTCCAGTACCGCCAACCAGCCCTCCAGTACCGCCAACCAGCCCTCCAGTACCGCCAACCAGCCCTCAGTACCGCCAACCAGCCCTCCAGTACCACCAACCAGCCCTCAGTACCGCCAACCAGCCCTCAGTACCGCCAACCAGCCTCAGTACCGCCAGCAACCCTCCAGTACCTGAAGCAACCCCCCAGTACCACAAACCAGCCCTCCAGTACCGCCAACCAGCCCTCCAGTACAACCAACCAGCCCTCAGTACCGCCAACAGCCTCAGTACCGCCAACCAGCCCTCCAGTACCGCCAACCAGCCCTCAGTACCGCCAACCAGCCCTCCAGTACCAACCAGCAGCCCTCAGTACCGCCAACCAGCCCTCAGTACCGCCAACCAGCCCTCAGTACCGCCAACCAGCCCTCAGTACCAAAACATGTAATGTGCGGTTAGGTTAGGTAAGTATGCAGTTGAGGAGATCCGGTTAAAGACGTTGTATTTCCTCTTACCTGGCTTCATATCCGGCTAAAATAGTAAAATATCCGGCTTACTGTTTGACTGTCCCGGTTAGCGAATATTAAACGTCACAGAATCTATACAATGTAAATCCCAACTGACTTACTGAACATGTAAATAATAATAAAACAACAACAACAAATAAGTAAATAGAAATAAGAAAAAAAGAAGAAATATTCGAGTAAAAGATCAAATAAAAATAAGTGAGACGCAACACAAAACATAAATAAAAAAAAAAAAAACTAACGCAACACAAAACATAAATAAATAAAATAAAAAAATATAAAAACTAGATGATATTATTTTTTAGGTTATTAATTCATATTATATTGCGGCTCTCTCTCTCTCTCTCTCTCTCTCTCTCTCTCTCTCTCTCTCTCTCTCTCACACACAAGTATATCCTTACAACATAACATCAACAAAAATACAAAACACATCAGGCGTAAAATCCTCGCTGGTTGAGTCACTGGGAAAAAAAATACAAGAAAACACACACACACACACACACACACACACACACAAACAAAAAAACAAGACTGACAGATTTTTGGACACTGTGAAAGCAGCAGCAACAGATTTTAAAGCCCAGCGGAATGAATACAGAAAGATACAGTCACAGATTTGGAGTCCCGCTGCAGCCGTGATCAGATTTCAAGTGCTGGTTGAATATTTCGTAACTTATTTATGGGATTTTTTTTTTATTTTAGTTTTTTTTTTTGGTAGTGGGGGTGAGTTACAGTGGATAATCAGTAGTGTGGTAGTAGTAGTGGTGGTGGTAGTAGTAGTAGTGGTGGTGGTGGTGGTAGTGGTAGTAGTGGTGGTGGTAGTAGTGGTAGTAGTAGTAGTAGTAGTAGTAGTAGTAGTAGTAGTAGTAGTAGTAGTAGTAGTAGTAGTAGTGGTGGTGGTGGTAGTAGTGGTGGTGGTGGTAGTAGTGGTAGTGGTGGTGGTAGTAGTGGTGGTGGTAGTGGTGGTGGTAGTAGTGGTTAGGATATTTAATTTTAAGGCAATAAAATGGCGGCGAATGTGTGCTATTTGGGGGAGGCTGGAGGTCACGTAGTAGTAGTAGTAGTAGTTTTAGTAATAGTAGTAGTACATTAACCCAACTTAACCTAACAATAACTAACAGTAACCTAACCACCTAACGCTAACCTAATCACCCAAAAACAAAACCAACTTAAACTAACACGCCCTAAAACCTAACCTACCCCCACCAGGTAACATGAGGGTGGTTAATCTTCAGGTGAAATAAGCTGGAAGGGGTGGCCCGAATCTACAGGAGTGACCCTCTGTTTGTTTTGAAGTGCTGTAGACGGTAGTGACAGCCATCTTGGATTTCGGGTGCTGACGTCAAAGAGAGAGAGAGAGAGAGAGAGAAGTGGAGCTGGGCAGGCGGGCGGAGCTAGTGGGCGTCTAACACAAGTTATATACAGGTACGGGGGCTTCTCCGCAAATTTAGTGAACTCGGCGACTCTTTAAAAAAAACTTAGAGGCCTGACTGTACACTTTTACCGAGTCGCGATTTTAAACAATGTGTTGATTGGAGGGGAGAGGGGCGAGGAGAGAGGCGAGGAGAGGGGAGAGGAGAGGGGGAGAGGAGAGGAGAGGGAGAGAGAGGCGAGGAGAGGGAGAGGAGAGGGAGAGGAGAGATGCGAGGAGAGGGGTGAGAGGCGAGGAGGGAGAGGAGGAGATGCGAGGAGGGTGAGAGGCGAGGAGGAGGAGAGGGTGAAAGGGTGAGGAAGGAGGAGTGGAAGGGGTGAGGACAGGGGGAGTGGAAGGGCGAGGTGAAGGGAGACGGAGGGAGGGAGGGCAGAGAGGTGAGGAGAGAAAGGAGGAAAGTGGAAGAAGTGAGAGGGAGGCGGCAAGAGAGGTAAATGAGAGGAAGGAGGGAGGAGAGAGAGAGAGAGAGAGAGAGGTAATGGGAGGAAATTTATAAAGAGTGAATGTCAAGGGCAGAGAGTGGAAAGGGAGGGGGGAGAGGGAGGGAAGGGTAGGGGGGAATAGGGAGGATAGTGTTTTTACAATTTTATCATATAATCACGAAAGTTTTATCAATAGACTCTCTCTCTCTCTCTCTCTCTCTCTCCCTCTCTCTCTCTCTCTCTCTCTCTCTCTCTCACTAAATGAATTTGTTTCCCTTCCTCACGTCTTCTCTTCCTCCCTCTTTCAATCAGTTTTATCTCTCTCTCTCTCTCCCTCTATCTCTTTTTCTTAATCTCTCTCTTTTTCACCACTGTGTTTATTTCCCTTCTCCTTCCTCTCTCTATCTCTATCAATTTCACTCCTCTCTTTAAATCCCCCCCTCCCTCCCCCATCTCTCTCTCTCTCTCTCTCTCTCTCACCAGTGTCCAACAACCACCAGCACCACCACCGCCACACAACAGTGCTGGAAGCCAAAACATCATTAAATATGACCTTCCATTTACCATTCAACCCAACAAACACAATTTTCCCTCGTGTTTTTTTCCTCCCTTCCACTCACCAGGGAAAACAAACACCCAGATTATATACCACACCCCCAAAAAAAAACATCATATATGTAACTGTTATAGTGTTTTGTTAAGAGATGGTATAGGAAATGGGTGTTGTATATATATATTAGAGGAATGGTGTATATTATTATTTTTTTGATTGGACATAGTGGAGAGTTAGGTGAGTTTGGGTGTTTAAAAAAAAATATATTTTTTTATTATTATTTTTAGTATTATTATTATTTATTATTATTTTTTTTTGGGGGGGAGAGGGGGGGGTTGAGTGTGCGCGTGAGTGAGTGAGTGAGTGAGTGTGTGTGTGTGTGTGTGTGTGTGTGTGTGTGTGTGTGTGTGTATTCAGTTCCCAGAGGAAAAAATGAACATTAACACACATACCAAACACTTCCAACGACACACACACACACACACACACACACACACACACACACACACACACATATCAGTACTTGGACCTCTGGAGAACTGGTCCTAATCCGCTGGTTCTCAATGGCCAGGAGCAAGAAGGTGCTATCCCACACCTGTCAGCTTGGGCCAAAATCCCCCAAATTTACACAGGGTCGAGGAACCTTACCGACCTCACCTGTACGGCTCCTGTCAGCGTGAATGTTGCGGTTATGAGTGTACATTTGTCCTCTCTCTCTCTCTCTCTCTCTCTCTCTCTCTCTCTCTCTCTCTCTCTCTCTCTCTCTCCATCCCTCTTCCTCCTTTTTTTTATCATTATTTCTTCCTCACTTCGATCAATTTCTTTTATTTTCCTCTGTTTCTTTACATTTCTGTCTCTCTCCCATTTCCATCCACTTTCTCTCTCTTCCCGATTATTCACCCTCCCCTTCCTCTTCCGTCTTCCCCACTTTAGCTTCGTTTTCCATATTTCCTCTTTCTCTCTCTCTCTCTCTCTCTCTCTCTCTCTCTCTCTCTCTCTCTCTCTCTCTCTCTCTCTCTCTCTCTCTCTCTCTGTTATTTCCCCTCACTTTAATTTCCTCCTCTTTGGTAGATGGTGAGAGAAAGAAAGAGAGATACGCAAATGAATAAACAGAGAGAGAGAGAGAGAGAGAGAGAGACAGACAGACATACATAAACCTAAACCCAACAATGCACACACATAAACCCACCCAAAAAAAAACTAAACCGCACGTATGAAAATTTTGATCACCAGGTAGAAAGACCCCCCATCACCTATATAAAATAAATGGCACTATACTATACGGTCTACCTATTATATCCAGGTGGAAATAGGGAGACCCGGGTCAGGTATAAGGGTATAAATAAATACATGGACCTATATGAGGGTAGAAATAGGTATAGCCCTGGGTAGATAAGGACAGTACTATATACAGGTCTATTTAAGAGTGAAAATAGGGAGTCTAGTCAATAGGGATAATAAATTTCAGGGTGTAAATAGGAAGCCTTGCTAATATAGATAAACTTAAGGGTGAAAATAGGAAGACCCTACCTCTATAATATATAAATAGTAACTATATAAACCAATTCAGGGTAGAAATACGGAAGTTATTGCCAATTTACACTCACAAGACGGTACAAATTGGGCATTATATATCATGTTAATAAAAAAAAATAGACAATTCCGAGTCAAATAGTTGTAACGCGGAATAAATTTAGCCCATTACAGTCATACAGACAAACAGTACATAAAATTAATAAACAACAACAACTTTAAAATGAAATAATCGTCAAAATCAAGTAAAATCAGAGACATCTAGCAACGCAGCCAAGCATCAAGTACTAAGAACAGGTAAAATAAGTGAAAAAAATAAATAAAAAAATAATAAAAAAATAAAACAATTAAACCTGGTTACATTTCTACACATAAAACAGGTTTAATTTTAGCCTTAGTAACAACAAAACATAGCATTAAAAGTTAAAACTGGTATATATAAACTTTACCCTAAATAATTATTAAAAAACAGAGCCAAAATTATTCACACCTGGCTACATACCATAACTTAAACGCCTTAAAGATCTGATTCTATTTTAATTTTCACTTTCCTTTAAAAAATAAATAAATAAAGTCGGGTTTACCAGATCTATAACATGACATACAGTAGCAGCTTGGGGGTAAAAGAGGACAGTTCTTGACACACCCATTTGACTGCTTGACTTCACCCATTTACCCCTTCCTTCCCCTTTGACACACCCTCGAACCCCTTTGCCACCCTTTGGACACCCTTTACTGCTTGATTTCACCTATCTACCCCTTTGACACCCTTCTTCCCCGTTGACACCTTTATTGTTTGACAGCACCTCCCTACCCCTTTTAATACACCCTCGCACCCTTTTGACAGCACCTCCCTCCCCCTTTTAATACACCCTCGCACCCTTTTGACAACCTCTTCCTTCCCTGTTGACACCTCTCTTTCAACCCCCAGATACCTTGACTTCTTGACACTCTCACCACTCCTTTTGACAACATCTCCCTCTCCCACCACCATTGAGACCCACAGGAGAAAAAAAACAAAAAAACAAACAAACTGACGACTTATAAATGGTTCAGCTCAACTAATACAACTTGGTTTAGACTTTTCGCCCAAAATTATATATATATATATGTGAAAATAAAAAAATAATATTGAACCCTCAAAAACAAAATATACCTCAAAGGCCCCCCAAAACAGTCAAACGATGGGAGTAAACAAGACCTTCATAACAACCCACAACTACCTAACAACCCTCAACTACAACTCTACAACCTGAAGAACAAAATCCTCTCAACCCCACCTCAAAAAAAAAGCTAAAACCATAACAAACTTCAAAGGACCAAGAAGCAGCCCAGAGGTACGCCATCATATACAAAGGACCTTCAGATCCTTCACAATACCCCCATGACTCTGTGACCTCCTCCAGGATCTCTTCCAAGCCAGCCTTCAGGATTTTATTCTAGGAACCACGACTGCACCTTCCTAATTGGGGTAATTTAGTCGTAATCACTGTGAAGCAAAGGTAGGAACGATGATCCTTCTAATAACTGATGAAAATGAGAGGGTGAATGTTGGTAGGTGACGAGGGGGAAGAGAGGAGAGAGAAGAGGTGTGGAGTGAGGAGGAAATGGAGAAGAGGTGTAGAGGAGAGAAATGAGGAGGAATTGAGGGAGAAGAGGTGTGGAGTGAGGAGATAATGAGAGAGAAGAGGAGAAGGAAGAGAATGAGGAGATGGGGATAATGAGGAAGAAGAGGTGAGGAATAGATGGTGATGATTGTGAAGGAAATAAGATACTGAGCTAATGGAGATAATGAGGGAGAACAGGTGAGGAGATGAGAGAAGGGAACAATGTAGGAGGGGGAAAAAGGGAAAGAATGAAGGAACAGGAAGAGAAGATAGAGACAATGAGACACTAAGAAAGAGCCAGGATGGCAAAAAAATGAATGACGAGAGAAGGAAACAAAAAAGAGAAGAAAGGAAGGAAGGAGGGTTGGTGAGAGAATGGAGATAATGAGAGGGGAAGAGATGGAAAGAAGAAGACGTGGAAGGAAGAAGAGTGGATAAGAAAGACGAAGGATAAAAAGGAGATGAAGGGAGGGTCATGATAAAGTGAGAAGACAATGGAAACAGACAACAAAGATCACAAGATATGGAGGGAAGAAGATGATAAGAGGAGGAGGAAGAGAAGGAAGGGGGGGTAATTTAACAAGTGAATTACAGAAGAGGGATAGAACGAGTTAAGAATAAGGAGATGGAATAGAGTGAACTGAAGGAGAGAGAGAGAGAGAGAGAGAGAGAGAGAGAGAGAGAGAGAGAGAGAGAGAGAGAGAGTGTGTGTGTGTCTCTAATGAACCAAGACCACCACAACAATCTCCAGGCTTGTGTGTGTGTGTGTGTGTGTGTGTGTGTGTGTGTGTGTGTGTGTGTGTGTGTGCGCTTCACCTGTTCGAGTCCCACCCTCATATCATCCCCCTCCTCCCTTCTTTCTCTCTCTCTATCTCCTTACTTCTTTTCCTCCTTCCACCCCCTTTCCACACCTCTCCCTCTACCCCCCCCTTACCAACTGGAGGAACCTTGTCTTGTTCCCTCCTTCCTTCACCCCAA
This sequence comes from Homarus americanus, assembly GCF_018991925.1. Taxonomy (NCBI): domain Eukaryota; kingdom Metazoa; phylum Arthropoda; class Malacostraca; order Decapoda; family Nephropidae; genus Homarus; species Homarus americanus. The sequence goes on from NW_024714745.1 coordinate 16,149, forward strand.
GCATCTCAAGTGACCCCTGGCATGATCCTCTCCCTCCTTCCTTCTCTCCAGCACATGACTACCCTTTCCTTATCCCCCCTTCCTCCAGCGTCCCCCAAGGTGAACCACTTACGGACAAAAGACGGAGCAGTGGGAAATTAAGTCTCCCCCCGAGGTAACCAGGAGGCCCAGGAGGGGTTCTAGGAGGCCACTGGGAGGTTTCCAGGGAGGTCATGGGAGGGTTTCTAGGGAGGTCAATGGGAGGGTTTCCAGGGAGGTCATAAGGAGGGTTTCCAGGGAGGTCATAGGGAGGGTTTCCTTGGAGGTCATATGGAGGCCATCTCAAGAGGTCCCAGGAGGTACCCAGAGAGGCCTCGGCTGAATAGAGGGATCCCCCAACAGCTAGTGAAGAAGTCCAGTGACCCAATGAGAGGCCACTACATGACGTTCTTGAGGGCTTACCGACGAGAGAGAGAGAGAGAGAGAGAGAGAGAGAGAGAGAGAGAGAGAGAGAGAGAGAGAGAGTTACCTATAAATCCAGAAAAGGTCTATGATTTTTGTCTTCTTTTTCTTTCTCGTTATGAAAGACAATGAGTTATTTACACATCCCTGGAGATCCTTAAGTTTCATGACACATCCCAAGAGATCCTTAAGAGCTTCAAGACACATCCCTGGAGAGCCTTAAAAGTACTTGAGACAGGAAGGAATACGTAATACTCAAGAGGTTAGGAAAAGAGAGTCAAGTAGGAGAGGGATTCAGTCACCCATCAAAGGCAAAGGCGCCCCCTCTCCTCTCCTGCCCTCTCTCCTCTCCTCCCCTCTCTTCTCGTCACCTCCCCTCCTATACAAACCAATCTCTCTCTCCAATTTCCATCACTCCCAATCCTATTACAAGTAGGTCTCCAATGCCTGACAGAACATGTTTGATTTTACATGAAAACCACTTTAATTGGTATAGATCAGGTATAATACCACCTGAGCGGCTTATACCAGAGCCGTAGGTAAGATACACACTTGAGATGCGTCATGGTCGATTCTCTTACTGATCAACAATGGGACCTGAAGCCTTCCAGCCACTAAGGAGTTGTGTCAGTTTTAGTCTATTCCTGTTTCCTTGTTCCTCCAGCTCCCAGTTTGCCGGATATTGAGAAGGCTGACCATATTGCCTGCCTCTCGACCCCATGCCTCTCTTGTCCCAGCGTTAATGGGGGAACTGCCGTCACACACTAGTTCAAGAAAACTTCATGATCCCGTTCTCGTCACATACACGTTCAAGACCTCATGATCTCATTCTCGTCTCACACTCGTTCAAGAAGACTTCATGACCCCATTCTCGTGCATATCTTCAACACATTCAATAAATCCGGGTTCCTCCAATACTTTAGCCCACACCCGTTTAAACTTTTGCTGTATATTCGTTTGATAGTTGCGGTATATTGAGGTGAATTTCTCTCCCTCTCCGCTATCCGAATGTGCAGTCGAGGTTGTATTTTTTGAAGAGACGCAATGCACTATTCAGGCATACTGCATGTGTGTGTGTGTGTGTGTGTGTTTATGAGTGGCATCAAGTTTAAGTAATTTATAGACTTGGGAAATAAATAACTCCCAAAAAAATTTGTTATATGTAATTTCTCTTTTTGTAAACTCGTAAATTATTCTTTTAACTCATAAATTCATATGTAAACTCGTAAATTGATCTGTAAACTCGTAAATTCTTTTGTTAAATCGTAAATTTATTTGTAAACTCGTAAATTCATCTGTAAACTCATAAACTCCCCCATAAATAAACTCGCATATTCTCCCGTAACTCGTAAACTCGCCTGGAAACTCGTAAACTCAAAAGTGTGTTGAAAAAAAACCGAAAACTGACCACAACGGCCCAGTGACTGAGGCGGAGAGAAGAACAAGGGATGTCTCTCTCTCTCCCAACGCCGACACATACAATGAACAGCGTCTGGCGTTCTTCTCCGTCCACGGGTGATGCTACGACAGACGATCGCTCGACGGCCTTTTCTGTCTTTCTCACGGGAATACAACCCCCCCCCCCCTCCTCTCACACACCCCTCTCCCTTCTCTCCCTCTCACATCCCACTCCCTTCTCTCCCCCTCACCTGAACATGGGTCCTTCTACCTTACATAACCAGCGCAGGTAAAAATTACACTGACACGAGACTCATTACGTAATTTCATTTTTAATTACACTAAATCAGGTAATTACACAGCCTCCCACGTCTCGGTACCGCATCCAGCACCTGCTTCATCGGCTCGCTGGGAGAAGCCACTTTAAAGAGGTAGGAACTTGAGCACTGCTTCGAATACTTGCTTCACTATATGGAACCACGTAAATTAGTGTGTACTGTACCTGAGTGCCGGTTCCAACAAACGAACCAAACTTGTCTCGAACCAAACATGTCTCGAATCAAACGAATCCAAGACCTTTATCGAAGCAAACAAACCCCAATACCCGTATAAAACAAACGAACCCAACGCCCATATCGAACCAAACGAACACCAGACTTATATCGAACGAACAGAAGCCTCCACCTCCACTACCACACCACCCCCACTCCCACACCTCCACCCCCACTACCACACCACCACCATATCATACCACCATGTAATGAGACAAAACTCACAAGAAGAAGATTACATATAGGTAGAATATTGATAGTATAAGAGTATAAAGAGAGGAAGACTTTGGTAGCGTGGCCGTGATAGTTATTTACACTGTCAGTACACTTATCGTATCTTATACGTCAATACACTTCTATTACGTCTTAAGGGCGACTTCTCAAACACTGCTTCGTTACAACTCTTTATTAATTACGAACATGACATGGACACATTAATAACACCTTCTATTGAAGTTACTAGGACATTATGTTTACGTTACTAGGACATCATATTACGTTACTAGACACTCTGATTCTCGGACACGAACATGAAATGAATACACTTCCCACGTAAGTAACTCATCCCACGGAAAGCTCTGACAAACACTCACGTGACCTAGGGGAGGCCTAGCAGGGAGACTGCTTAGCTGGAACACTGGTGTCGGGAGGGCGCCTGCTTAGCTGGGACACTGGTGTCGGGAGGGCGCCTGCTTAGCTGGGACACTGGTGTCGGGAGGGCGACTGCTTAGCGGGGACACTGGTGTCGGGTGGGCGACTGCTTAGCTGGGACACCGGAGGGAAGTCTCGGTCCTGACCGGAGGCGACTTGCCTCCGGCCCCTGACTTCGGCTGGAGCAGGACTGGTGGTGTCGTAGCTGGCCACCTTGTTACAAGACAACTACTTCTCTGCCAATCGTCGAGGGAGGACCAGGACGTCCTATATATTGGGAAGCGAGCCGTCAGGTTCAGCTGGCCTGGGGGGCGGCGAAGGGTCTCCTTACATTTGACCCCGCAAATGTGCGGTCAGGCCTGGACTTTTTCAGAACTATCTGGGAAAGTCATCAGGTGGGGCCATGTGTATATTGGGAGAGCAACCGTGAGAGTTCCCCTACACTTGACTTCCCAAACGTCGGGTCAGACTGGAGTTTCTGAGATGTAAGGAGAAGTCATCAGGTGGGGCCGTGTGACACGAGAGGCCCTGGTTGATTTGTGGCCCCCTTGAGTTGGGCTCCAAGGGTTACATTTGACCTGGCTAATTGTGAGGTCAGGTCCGGCCTTTGTTCAGAGAGTAGGTTATTGTATATTGGAAGAGGGTCGGCTGGTGCCTTCTTACATGTCTGTTGTGGTGACATGTCACATGGGAGGGGAGCTAGTTGATTTGTAACCCCCGGTCCACCGTGAGAGTTACACTTGACCCCCCTAATGTCGGGTCAAGACTGGCCCCCCTCTGTGGTGTAGGACATTGTGTATATTGGGAGAGAGCCGGCTGGTGCCCTCTTACATGTGTGACATGGGAGGGGGAGCTAGTTGATTTACAATCCTTGGTCAACCGCAGAGTTACCCTACACTTTTGCCCTCCCTAATGTCCGGTCAGACTGGAGTTTCTGAGATGTAAGCTGTGGTCTGACAAACCATCACTACACCTCCCGCCAAGACCAAAGCTTTCATGCTCAGAGAACTGATGATACATTTAAAGTAGACAGTAACATCATGTGCAGTATCTAATATAGTCCCTCAGGCGATAATGCATCCTTACATTTTACAAATCATAACCCTAGAGATGTATGTTTTTCTACTGGCATAGTTTGATCTGACAAAGCTCACTATACCTCCCGCCAAGATTAAAGCTTCTATGACAGGAGAAACAAATAAAATACATACACAGTAATTGAACATAGAGTGATCTAAAGGTCCTTCATATCTAGCATAGTGTCCGAGGCAAACTTGCAAATCACATTCTCCAAACAAAAACAGGTGTTACATTGCCTAACCAGGCCGTGTCAAAATAATAATTCATCTCAGTCAGTAAATGGCTACAACATTGTATTTGGTAATACAAAACATTGATCAAATGAACTCATAGAAAAAGTGACTAATCTTTTTAAAAAAAAACATTCTTTGTAGTACATGTTAACAAAAATCAGAGAATTAAATACAAAATACAAAATGCTCCTGCTTCACATGTTAGGGTGTTATATCTTTTTATTACACATCAGCAACATCAACAACATCAGTACATTTGTTGGGTTCAGCATGGCTCAAGTCCTCCATCCAGCTGGTATCTGAAAATAAGGAATGCTGGCAGCACAACAACGGTAGTCGATTGGTCCTTCTGATTATCCACCTTTTCATCGTCGACTTTCTTCTGATGTCAGCACAGCGTCTCTTCTGTCTTCACACAGCACGTTTTTCCTTCTTCACTACCGCACTTTGTAGGTCGTGTCACCACATCTGACTTCTTCTCACTTCCTCCTGGTTTCTATAATATTCCAGATGATTTTTCTGTTCACCTGCGCTTCCTCTACGTTTAGAGCATTTTCATATTCCAGATGAATTTTCTGTTCATCTGCGTTTCTTTATACATCTTCGTTTTCCGTCATATTCCAGATGAATTTTTCTGCTCCATCTGTATTTCTTTATACATCTTCGTTTTCAACATATTCCAGACGATTTTCTGTTCATCTGCCGCGGCCCTCTCCGGCCGGGATGAAAGCCGGTCCACTGTTTGGGCTGTCGTCTCCTTAGATGACTCGTAAGGCAGGTTCCGCGGACCAGGCCTCGCCCTCCGTACGTGAGTGTCGGCGAGACCAAGGACCGTCCTGTCTTACACCTTCCACAGTGGTGAATCCCTCCCTGGCTGGGCTCACCAGGGTTCGTTGTGTGGCACTTCATTCCACACTCCTTAACTTCCTAGTAGAAAAATATAAACTCTTCTTAATCCTAGACCAGGGAGGACTTGATAGAAGTGGGGTGGTGTGTGGCGGGTGTGGTGCTGCATTCCTCACGCTGCTTCTTCTCTTCTTATATGTGCTGTGGTCGGATTCCGGCTAGCCATGGGGCGGTACTGTGTGTGACATTTGACAGAAACAATCCTAAAGGGATGATGGATTAGTTGGAAGTGCATTCGCAAAAAAAAACAAATATTTACTTTATAAGTTACGTCAATGTTTGGAAACTATTATTTCCGCCACGACAATTTTCTCATTAGGCTGGGTCGGGGAGTGAAGCTCTGCTCACTACATTGAATATTATTTATCACTACGCGTCAAAGAGTACATTACAAATCATACTAGCATAAATACACACTGAGTGAAGCTCTGTAATTATCGCAATGTTAAGTAACACTAACCACCAATTTCGAAGCATAACTCACAGGACAAAACATTGGTGGTCACACGGGCGGGCGGGGCGGGAAACATTCGGCCATGATGCGCGCGTGACCTAGGGAAGGCCTGAGGTGTAGAGTGGCGTAACCGGGACGGGGCGCGGGGCGGGGTGGGGCGGGGTAGGGCAGGGCAGGGCGGAGCGAGGCGGGAACGGATGGGTACGGAGGGTGAGGTGAGGGTTAGGACAGGGAGGAGGATGTAGGTTAAAAGACATGTTAAGTTATAACAGTTAGTACAGACACCGCTTCTATCGCTAAAACACAATGGGTACATTTAACACTGACCGACAATTAAAAAGCACTTGGGATACTGAGAACTTCACAGAACGCAGGGAACACTGAGAAATTACGTTAAGCACTGAACATATTTCTAGGCAAAAAAAAAAAATTCGCGCATACCACGACGAGAGACATTTACTTGAGCTGTAACGGTGACACACAAGGCCACTTTTCACGCTACGACGCTATGACACAGGAATTACTTATTACACAATTGTAGACAATACTTAGACTGAAACAAATGAAGGATGAAACGAGCCAGGTGTTATGGCTAACCGAGGGAGGGCATGGGTTTACGTTAAGTACACTGTTACCAATAACAAGGGACGAGGGAAGCGTGAATGCCACCAATATAATGTTACGAATCCAACCACCCTTGTACTGCCTGCTTCGTCAAGATAGTTACGAGATTACTTCAAAAGATTCTAACTATCACTGTACTGAACACTAAAGTTAAGAGGCGTGAGTTCTTACTTTAAGTGCGCTGCCGCCATTGTAATGAGACAAAACTCACAAGAAGAAGATTACATATAGGTAGAATATTGATAGTATAAGAGTATAAAGAGAGGAAGACTTTGGTAGCGTGGCCGTGATAGTTATTTACACTGTCAGTACACTTATCGTATCTTACACGTCAATACACATCTATTACGTTCTTAAAGGCGACTTCTTAAACACTGCTTCGTTACAACTCTTTATTAATTACGAACATGACATGGACACATTAATAACACCTTCTATTGAAGTTACTAGGACATTATGTTTACGTTACTAGGACATCATATTACGTTACTAGACACTCTGATTCTCGGACACGAACATGAAATGAATACACTTCCCACGTAAGTAACTCATCCCACGGAAAGCTCTGACAAACACTCACGTGACCTAGGGAAGGCCTAGCAGGGAGACTGCTTAGCTGGAACACTGGTGTCGGGAGGGCGACTGCTTAGCTGGGACACTGGTGTCGGGAGGGCGACTGCTTAGCGGGGACACTGGTGTCGGGTGGGCGACTGCTTAGCTGGGACACAGGAGGGAAGTCTCGGTCCTGACCGGAGGCGACTTGCCTCCGGCCCCTGACTTCGGCTCGAGCAGGCCTGGTGGTGTCGTAGCTGGCCACCTTGTTACAAGACAACTCCCTCTCTGCGAAATCCGCGAGGGAGGACTAGCACGTCCTATATATTGGAAGGCGAGCCGTCAGGTTGAGCTGGTCGGGGGGGCGGGGGCGAAGGGTCTCCTTACATTTGCCCTCGCTAATGTAGGGTCAGGTCTGGACCTTTTCAGA
>NW_024714746.1:0-20539 GCF_018991925.1 Homarus americanus
TGATTATTTGTAGAAGTCCGCGTGCTTTATTGGGCTAATGAAAAATATGTGGATCCTCGGGTTTCGAAGCCGCATTTGGTAAAACGTTGCTCTGATCACCTAAGCGGCATGGGTGGTCCCCATTAGAGGTTCACGGCGCCATAAGCTCGTTGAACAGGCTTTGTGTGAAATATAGCAGAGTCTAGGAATGCTTTTAGTTTCCTGGTGGCCCAGAGGTAGCGTCCCCCGGTCACAATTATAAGACCCTGGGTTCAAATCCTGGTGGGGTGAGGTGTTGATTATATGTAGAAGTCCGCGTGCTTTAATGGTCTAATGAAATATATGTGGATCCTCAGGATTCGAAGCCACATTTGGTAAAACGTTGCTCTGATCACCTAAGCGGCACGGGGGGTCCCCATAAGAGGTTCACGGCGCCATAAGCTCGTTGAACATGCTTTGTGTGAAATATAGCAGAGTCTAGGACTGCTTTTATTGTCCTGGTGGCCCAGAGGTAGCGTCCCCCGATCACAATTATAAGATTGTGGGTTCAAATCCTGGTGGGGTGAGGTGTTGATTATATGTAGAAGTCCGCGTGCTGTATTGGGCTAATGAAATATATATGGATCCTCGTGATTCGAAGCTGCATTTGGTAAAACGTTGCTCTGAACACCTAAGCGGCACGGGTGGTCCCCATTAGAGGTTCAGGCGCCATAATCTCGTTGAACAGGCTTTGTGTGAAATATATCAGAATCTAGGACTGCATTTATTGTCCTGGTGGCCTAGAGGTCACGTTGCCCCGTCACAATTAGAAGATCGTGGGTTCAAATCCTGGTGGGGTGAGGTGTTGATTATATGTAGAAGTTCGCGTGCTTTATTGGGCTAATGAAATATATATGGATCCTCGTGTTTTGAAGCCGGATTTGGTAAAACGGTGCTCTGATCACCTAAGCGGCACGGGTGGTCCCCATTAGAGGTTCACGGCGCCATGAGCTCGTTGAACAGGCTTTGTGTGAAATATACCAGAGTCTATGGCTGTTTTTATTGTCCTGGTGGCCCAGAGGTAGAATTCCCCGGTCACAATTATAAGATCGTGGCTTGAAATCCTGGTGGGGTGAGGTGTTGATTATATGTAGAAGTCTGCTTGCTTTATTGGGCTAATGAAATATATATGGTTCCTCGTGTTTCGTAGCCGCATTTGGTAAAACGTTGCTCTGATCACCTAAGCGGCACGGGAGGTCCCCATGAGAGGTTCACGGCGCCATAAGCTCGTTGAACAGGCTTTGTGTGAAATATAGCATAGTCTAGGACTGCTTTTATTGTCCTGGTGGCCCAGAGGTAGCATTCCCCGGTCACAATTATAAGATCGTGGGTTCAAATCCTGGTGGGGTGAGGTGTTGATTATATGTAGAAGTCCGCGTGCTTTATTGGGCTAATGAAAAATATATGGATCCTCGGGTTTCGAAGCTGCATTTGGTAAAACGTTGCTCTGATCACCTAAGCGGAACGGGTGGTCCCCATTAGAGGTTCACGGCGCCATAAGCTCGTTGAACAGGCTTTGCGTGAAATATAGCAGAGTCTAGGAATGCTTTTAGTTTCCTGGTGGCCCAGAGGTAGCGTCCCCCGGTCACAATTATAAGACCGTGGGTTCAAATCCTGGTGGGGTGAGGTGTTGATTATATGTAGAAGTCTGCGTGCTTTATTGGGCTAATGAAATATATATGGATCCTCGTTTTTCGAAGCCGCATTTGGTAAAACGTTGCTCTGATCACCTAAGCGGTACGGGTGGTCCCCATTAGAGGTTCACGGCGCCAAAAGCTTTGTTGAACAGGCTTTGTGTGAAATATAGCAGAGTCTAGGACTGCTTTTAGTGTCCTGGTGGCCCAGAGGTAGTGTTCCCCGGTCACAATTATAAGATCGTGGGTTCAAATCCTGGTGGGGTGAGGTGTTGATTATATGTTGAAGTCAGCGTGCTTTAATTGTCTAATGAAATATATATGGATCCTGGGGTTTCGAAGCCACATTTGGAAAAACGTTGCTCTGATCACCTAAGCGGCACGGGGGGTCCCCATTAGAGGTTTACGGCGCCAAAAGCTCGTTGAACAGGCTTTGTGTGAAATATAGCAGAGTCTCGGAATGCTTTTAGTGTCCTGGTGGGCCAGAGGTAGCGTTCCCCGGTCACAATTAGAAGATCGTTGGTTCGAATCCTGGTGGGGTGAGGTGTTGATTATATGAAGAAGTCCGCGTGCTTTATTGGGCTAATGAAATATATATGGATCCTCGTGTTTCGAAGCGGCATTTGGTAAAATGTTGGTCTGATCACCTAAGCGGCACGGGTGGTCCCTATTAGAGGTTCACGGCGCCATAAGATCGTTGAACAGGCTTTGTGTGAAATATAGCAGAGTCTAAGACTGCTTTTAATGTCCTGGTGGCCCAGAGGTAGCATTCCCCGGTCACAATTATAAGATCGTGGCTTCAAATCCTGGTGGGGTGAGGTGTTGATTATATGTAGAAGTCCGCGTGCTTTAATGGTCTAATGAAATATATATGGATCCTCGGGTTTTGAAGCCACATTTGGTAAAACGTTGCTCTGATCACCTAAGCGGCACGGGGGTCCCCATTAGAGGTTCACGGCGCCATAAGCTCGTTGAACAGGCTTTGTGTGAAATATAGCAGAGTCTAGGAATGCTTTTAGTGTCCTGGTGGGCCAGAGGTAGCGTTCCCCGGTCACAATTAGAAGATCGTGGGTTCGAATCCTAGTGGGGTGAGGTGTTGATTATATGAAGAAGGCCGCATGCTTTATTGGTCTAATGAAATATATATGGATCCTCGTGTTTCGAAGCCGCATTTGGTAAAACGTTGCTCTGATCACCTAAGCGGCATGGGTGGTCCCCATTAGAGGTTCACGGCGCCATAAGCTCGTTGAACAGGCTTTGTGTGAAATATAGCAGAGTCTAGGACTGCTTTTATTGTCCTGGTGGCCCAGAGGTAGCATTCCCCGGTCACAATTATAAGATCGTGGGTTCAAATCCAGGTGGGGTGAGGTGTTGATTAAATGTAGAAGTCCGCATGCTTTATTGGGCTAATGAAATATATATGGATCCTTCTTGCTTCGAAGCCGCATTTGGTAAAATGTTTCTCTGATCACCTAAGCGGCACGGGTGGTCCCCATTAGAGGTTTACGGCGCCAAAAGCTCGTTGAACAGTCTTTGTGTGAAATATAGCAGAGTCTAGGACTGCTTTTAGTGTCCTGGTGGCCCAGAGGTAGCATTCCCCGGTCAAAATTATAAGATCGTGGGTTCAAATCCTGGTGGGGTGAGGTGTTGATTATATGTCGAAGTCCGCGTGCTTTATTGGGCTAATGAAAAATATATGGATCCTCGGGTTTCGAAGATGTATTTGGTAAAACGTTGCTCTGATCACCTAAGCCGCACGGGTGGTCCCCATTAGAGGTTCACGGCGCCATAATCTCGTTGAACAGGCTTTGTGTGAAATATAACAGAGTCTAGGAATGCTTTTAGTTTCCTCGTGGCCCAGAGGTAGCGTCCCCCGGTCACAATTATAAGACCGTGGGTTCAAATCCTGGTGGGGTGAGGTGTTGATTATATGTAGAAGTCTGCGTGCTTTATTGGGCTAATGAAATATATATGGATCCTCGTTTTTCGAAGCCGCATTTGGTAAAACGTTGCTCTGATCACCTAAGCGGCACGGGTGGTCCCCATTAGAGGTTCACGGCGCCAAAAGCTCGTTGAACAAGCTTTGTGTGAAATATAGCAGAGTCTAGGACTGCTTTTAGTGTCCTGGTGGCCCAGAGGTAGCGTTACCCGGTCACAATTAGAAGATCGTGGGTTCGAATCCTGGTGGGGTGAGGTGTTGATTATATGAAGAAGTCCGCGTGCTTTATTGTGCTAATGAAATATATATGGATCCTTGTGTTTCGAAGCCGCATTTGGTAAAACGTTGCTCTGATCACCTAAGCGGCATGGGTGGTCCCCATTTGAGGTTCACGGCGCCATAAGATCGTTGAACAGGCTTTGTGTGAAATATAGCAGAATCTAGGACTGCTTTTATTGTCCTGGTGACCCAGAGGTAGCGTTCCCCGGTCACAATTATAAGATCGTGGGTTCAAATCCTGGTGGGGTGAGGTGTTGATTATATGTTGAAGTCAGCGTGCTTTAATGGTCTAATGAAATATATATGGATCCTGGGGTTTCGAAGCCACATTTGGTAAAACGTTGCTCTGATCACCTAAGCGGCACGGGGGGTCCCCATTAGAGGTTTACGGCGCCATAAGCTCGTTGAACAGGCTTTGTGTGAAATATAGCAGAGTCTCGGAATGCTTTTAGTGTCCTGGTGGGCCAGAGGTAGCGTTCCCCGGTCACAATTAGAAGATCGTTGGTTCGAATCCTGGTGGGGTGAGGTGTTGATTATATGAAGAAGTCCGCGTGGTTTATTGGGCTAATGAAATATATATGGATCCTCGTGTTTCGAAGCCGCATTTGGTAAAATGTTGGTCTGATCACCTAAGCGGCACGGGTGGTCCCCATTAGAGGTTCACGGCGCCATAATATCGTTGAACAGGCTTTGTGTGAAATATAGCAGAGTCTAGGACTGCTTTTAATGTCCTGGTGGCCCAGAGGTAGCGTCCCCCAGTCACAATTATAAGATTGTGGGTTCAAATCCTGGTGGGGTGAGGTGTTGATTATATGTAGAAGTCCGCGTGCTTTAATGGTCAAATGAAATATGTATGGATCCTCGGGTTTCGAAGCCACATTTGGTAAAACGTTGCTCTGATCACCTAAGCGGCACGGGTGGTCCCCATTACAGGTTCACGGCGCCATAAGCTCGTTGAACAGGCTTTGTGTGAAATATAGCAGAGTCTAGGAATGCTTTTAGTGTCCTGGTGGGCCAGAGGTAGCGTTCCCCGGTCACAATTAGAAGATCGTGGGTTCGAATCCTGGTGGGGTGAGGTGTTGATTATATGAAGAAGTCCGCATGCTTTATTGGGCTAATGAAATATATATGGATCCTCGTGTTTCGAAGCCGCATTTGGTAAAACGTTGCTCTGATCACCTAAGCGGCATGGGTGGTCCCCATTAGAGGTTCACGGCGCCATAAGCTCGTTGAACAGGCTTTGTGTGAAATATAGCAGAGTCTAGGACTGCTTTTGATGTCCTGGTGGCCCAGAGGTACCGTTCCCAGGTCACAATTATAGATCGTGGGTTCAAATCCTGGTGGGGTGAGGTGTTGATTAAATGTAGAAGTCCCGCATGCTTTATGGGCTAATGAAATATATATGGATCCTTCTTGTTTCGAAGCACATTTGGTAAAATGTTTCTCTGATCACCTAAGCGGCACGGGTGGTCCCCATTAGAGGTTCACGGCGCCATAAGCTCGTTGAACAGGCTTTGTGTGAAATATAGCAGAGTCTAGGACTGCTTTTATTGTCCTGGTGGCCCAGAGGTAGCATTCCCCGGTCACAATTATAAGATCGTGGGTTCAAATCCTGGTGGGGTGAGGTGTTGATTATATGTAGAAGTCCGCGTGCTTTATTGGGCTAATGAAATATATAGGGATCCTCGTGATTCGAAGCCGCATTTGGTAAAACGTTGCTCTGAACACCTAAGCGGCACGGGTGGTCCCCATTAGAGGTTCACGGCGCCATAATCTCATTGAACAGGCTTTGTGTGAAATATATCAGAATCTAGGACTGCTTTTATTATCCTGGTGGCCCAGAGGTAGCGTTCCCCCGTCACAATTAGAAGATCGTGGGTTCAAATCCAGGTGGGATGAGGTGTTGATTATATGTAGAAGTCCGCGTGCTTTATTGGGCTAATGAAATATATATGGATCCTCGTGTTTCGAAGCCAGATTTAGTAAAACGTTGCCCTGATCACCTAAGCGGCACGGGTGGTCCCCATTAGATGTTCATGGCGCCATAAGGTCGTTGAACAGGCTTTGTGTGAAATATAGTAGAGTCTAGGACTGCTTTTATTTTCCTGGTGGCCCAGAGGTAGCATGCCCGGTCACAATTATAAGACCATGGGTTTGAATCCTGGTGGGCTGAGGTGTTGATTATATGTAGAAGTCCGGGTGCTTTATTGGGCTAATGAAATATATTTGAATCCTCGTATTTCGAAGCCGCATTTGGGAAAACGTTGCTCTGATCACCTAAGTGGCACGGTTGGTCCCCTATAGTGGTTCACGGCGACATAAGCTCGTTGAACACGCTTTGTGTGAAATATAACAGAGTCTAGGACTGCTTATAGTGTCCTGGTGGCCCATAGGTAGCGTTCCCCGGACACAATTAGAAGATCGTGGGTTCGAATCCTGGTGGGGTGAGGTGTTGATTATATGAAGAAGTCCGCGTGCTTTGTTGGGCAAATGAAATATATATGGATCCTCGTTTTTCGAAGCTGCATTTGGTAAAACGTTGCTCTGATCACCTAAGCGGCACGGGTTGTCCCCATTAGAGGTTCACAGCGCCATAAGCTCGTTGAACAGGCTTTGTGTGAAATATAGGAGAGTCTAGGACTGCTTTTATTGTCCTGGTGGCCCAGAGGTAACGTTCCCCGGTCACAATTATAAGATTGTGGCTTCAAATCCTGGTGGGGTGAGGCGTTGATTATATGTAGAAGTCCGCGTGCTTTATTGGGTTAATGAAACATATATGGATCCTCGTGTTTCGAAGCCGCATTTGGTAAAACGTTGCTCTGATCACCTAAGCGGCACAGGTGGTCCCTTATAATGGTTCACAGCGCCATAAGCTCGTTGAACAGGCTTTGTGTGAAATATAGCAGAGTCTAGGACTGCTTTTATTGTCCTAGTGGCCCAGAGGTAGCGTTCCCCGGTCACAATTATAAGATCGTGGGTTCAAATCCTGGTGGGGTGAGGTGTTGATTATATGTAGAAGTCCGCGTGCTTTATTGGGCTAATGAAATATATATGGATCCTCGTGTTTCGAAGCCAAATTTGGTAAAACGTTGCCCTGATCACCTAAGCGGCACGGGTGGTCCCATTAGAGGTTCATGGCGCCATAAGGTCGTTGAACAGGCTTTGTGTGAAATATAGTAGAGTCTAGGACTGCTTTTAGTGTCCTGGTGGCCCAGAGGTAGCATACCCCGGTCACAATTATAAGATCGTGGTTTTGAATCCTGGTAGGGTGAGGTGTTGATTATATGTAGAAGTCCGAGTGATTTATTGGGCTAATGAAATATATATTAGGGTGTGTCATAGGAGGGAAGATCAGCTAAAACTAATGGCCCATCACTTTTTTGGTAGATTTTAGTGTATATAAACACAAAATAATTTCAGTTTTAATATTTTGCAACCTTTTGCTAGGTAAATTTTAGCGTGAAATTTATCGAAAATCTAACGTACAGCTGCATTAGTGCATTACAATTAAATAGTGAACATTGCTTTCTGACTTCATTCTTTAACAACCCAACTAACAATATTTTTTTCTGTTTCAGATTCTGATGCATTTATAAGTTGATAATATTTGCGATGGCTGCTTGTGTCAGGACGAGGAACCAAAAATCCAGCCATCTCAGTCACTATCTTGGGTCTGGGAGAGAGCTCCTGAAGTCAGGTTGCCTACATTGAGAGATGCTTTGAGATACGGTGTTTTAATCAGGCAAATCAGTGAAAAGAACCAAAGAACTTACACAAACAAAGACATTGCCAGTGATATGACCAAAGCTGTCTTGGCACAGTACACGCTGGCTAACGCTCAGTTCAAGCCTCTAGTCATAACAAGTCAGAAGAAGATTAGTGAGAGACTGCTAGCCAGTTGGGAAAAGGCAAGAGATATCTCTCTTGGGAGAGGAAAACTTGCAGTTAAGGACAGCTTTGCCAAGCAACTGGACCAGTTATTTAACATAATTACTTGCAAGTGCCCAATTGTTCTCTGTCCTGAGTTTGGATGCGATCGTGACTGTAAATCCGAGGCCCACATCTCCTGTATTTGCAAGCGTGAACTGAAGATTCCTGGGATCGAACTGGCATTTCTCAAAGCACAGAGAGAGAAGACTGGCAGTATAAGGGCTCTCATGATTTCTAGCTAAGATATTCCGGAGTCCAAGAGACAGGAGGCTGCCACAGAGAGACAGAAGAGGAGAAGAGTTGCCGAGGAAAAGAGACTTGAGAAGGCCCAGGGTGAGGTAAAAAAGGCCGATGATTGGAGTCAAGCTGATTCAGAGTTTAATGACTTCCCCATGGCTGATCCGAGTGCTGACCAGGAGAATGGTGACTTTGTCCCTAACCCAGAAAATAGTGATCCCAAACCTTCCAGTCATAAGATTCGAAATAGGAAAGATATCCCGAGCATAGCTCTTGCCAGCATGCGACACTACACTGGTCTCAGAGAAACTGGAGAGATAGCAACAGCTGCCTGGATTGACGGTGGTTTGATAACACCTGATGATGTTCACCTGGTGATAGATCATAACAAAGTAAGGAGAGCTCAGGAGAAATTTGTCAGTAATCTAAAAGAGGAGTTTGATAAAGGGATAAGAGAAAATGGAATCAATTGTTTGTTCTTTGATGGGAGAAGGGATGACACTAAAATGTTCATGAAAGTTGGAGATTCTGAAAAGTTGTTCCCTGCCATGGTGAAGGAGGAACACTACTCCTGCTGCAATGAACCAGGAGGGAAGTATTTGTGGCATTTCACTCCAGAGAAAGATGACATCAGGAAACCAGCTGAGATAGTGGCAGATAACATTGTGAACTGGCTCAGAGAGAGGAACGTAGACCAGACCCTGCAGGCCATTGGAGGGGACAGCACAAACACGAACACAGGGTGGCAAGGGGGGGGTCATACAGTGGATAGAGAGGAAGATTGGGAGGAAGCTGGCCTGGATTGTTTGTGACCTCCACACCAACGAGTTGCCACTCAGACATCTGATCCAGGAGCTGGATGGCAAGACTCTTTCAAACAACAGATGGTCTGGTCCTCTTGGCAAGATGCTGGACTCTGCCACTGAGTTAGAAATAAATCTGAGCTTTGAAAAAATCACAGTTGGCCCTCCACTCGTTGAGCTTGCACATACTGTCATTGACGACCTGAGTACTGACCAGTACAATGGTTACATGATTTGCAGTGCCATCAAAACAGGGGTCATGCCTGATAGACTTGCTTACCTGCAGATAGGTCCAGTCTCACATTCTAGGTGGCTCACAACGGCTCTCAGGTTCTGCAGAATTTGGGTCGCTCATCATAAACTGAAAGGGAACCAGCTTCACAACCTGAGACTTATTGTCTAATTCATCGTGAGTGTCTACTTGCCAAATTGGTTCAACACCAAGGTCAAGTCATCGTTCTCCGAAGGTCCGAGGCATGTTCTCTTCCAGGTTGAGCTCCTGAGGAGTCAGCCAAGGAAGGTTGTTCAGATTGTGGAGCAGACTGTGAGGAGATCTTCCTGGTATGCTCTTCCCGAGGCAGTTCTGCAGACAATGCTCTGCAGTAAGGATGAGGAGGAGAGAAGAGTGGCAGTCAAAAAGATCTTGGATATGAGACTTATGAGAGGATCTGGGCATGACGAATCAGTTGGTGACGATTCCTTCAGGGTCAGGAAGACTCCTGAAGTCAATCTAGGTGCCAAGACCCTCACTGATCTCATAGATCTGGATAACATCCAGGCTGGCAGTGAGCCTCCTCTTACCTGCAGCCTCACCAATGTTCAAGTCAGAGCTTTCCTGGACAACCCCATGCATGTCCCTGCCTGGCCCTGCATACACCCAGAGTAGAGCGTTGTGTACAGCAAGTGAGCGAGGCCAGCAGTCACGTGTACAGCCAGGAGAGGAGGGAAGGCTACATCCGAGCTCAGGTGGTCAGCAGGGAGGTGATGAGTAGAAACAGAAGCAAGAAAGACATGTTCTCTATGGTGTGCAGCAACACCGGGTCGTAGTAGTAAAACCGGTTTTTGTATTTGATGATTTTGTTTTCTAAAGGAATATTGAATTTAATAAATGTGTCAGGATCATTCGTTTCACTATTCTGGATCAATTTCATCCTAATAAATTAACCTGATACATTTATTTTACTTTAAATAAGCTATTTAGTGGTGTTGGTAAAAGGGTGGGAATACTGAATTTTCATAAGATTTCAAGTTAAAATTTACCTAGCAAAAAATGACAACTTTTCAAATCTGAAGATATCACATGATTCTGCACATAGAACTACATCATTAATACCATGGGCCGATTTTTCAAACTCAAAAAAAAAAAAATTCGCCTCCGTATTATATATGGACCCTCGTGTTTCCAAGCCGGATTTGGTAAAATGTTGCTCTGATCACCTAAGCGGCACGGGTGGTCCCCATTAGAGGTTCATGGCGCCATAAGGTCGTTCAACAGTCTTTGTGTGAAATATAGTAGAGTCTAGGACTGCTTTAATTGTCCTGGTGGCCCAGAGGTAGCATACCCCGGTCACAATTATAAGATCCTGGGTTTGAATCCTGGTGGGGTGAGGTGTTGATTATATGTAGAAGTTCGCGTGCTTTATTGGGCTAATGAAATATATATGGATCCTCGTGTTTCGAAGCCGGATTTGGTAAAACGTTGCTCTGATCACCTAAGGGTTATGGGTGGTCCCCATTAGAGGTTCACGGCGCCATAAGCTCGTTGACCAGGCTTTGTGTGAAATATACCAGAGTCTAGGACTTCTTTTATTTTCCTGGTGGCCCAGAGGTAGCGTTCCCCGGTCACAATTATAAGATCGTGGGTTCAAATCCTGGTGGGGTGAGGTGTTGATTATATGTAGAAGTCTGCTTGCTTTATTGGGCTAATGAAATATTTATGGATCCTCCTTGTTACGAAGCCGCTTTTGGTAAAACGTTGCTCTGATCACCTAAGCGGCACGGGTGGTCCCCATTAGAGGTTCACGGTGCCATAAGCCCATTGAACAGGCTTTGTGTGAAATATAGCAGAGTCTAGGAATGCTTTTATTGTCCTGGTGGCCCAGAGGTAGCGTCCCCCGGTCACAATTAGAAGATCGTGAGTTCGAATCCTGGTGGGGTGGTGTGATTATATGTGAAGTCAGCGTGCTTTATTGGGCTAATGAGTATATATGGATCCTGGAGTGTTTGAAGCATTTGTGCATCGTTGCTCCTGATCACCTAAGCGACTGGGTGGTCAGTAGAGGTTCGCGGCGCCATAAGCTGGATTGGAACAGGCTTTTGTGTGAAATATAGCAGAGTGTAGGAATGCTTTTATTGTCTGGTGGCCCAGAGGTGGCGTCCCCGGTCTGTATAAGATTGTGTGGGTTCCGTCCTGTGGTGGGGTGGTGTTGTTGATTATGTAGAAGTCAGCGTGCTTTAATGGTCTAATGAAATATATATGGATCCTGGGGTTTCGAAGCCACATTTGGTAAAACGTTGCTCTGATCACCTAAGCCGCAGGGGATCCCATTAGAGGTTCACGGCGCCATAAGCTCGTTGAACAGGCTTTGTGTGAAATATAGCAGAGTCTAGGACTGCTTTTATTGTCCTGGTGGCCCAGAGGTAGCATACCCCGGTCACAATTATAAGATCGTGGGTTTGAATCCTAATGGGGTGAGGTGTTGATTAAATGTAGAAGTCCGCGTGCTTTATTGGGCTAATGAAATATATATGGATCCTTCTTGTTTCGAAGCAGCATTTGGTAAAATGTTGGTCTGATCACCTAAGCGGCACGGGTGGTCCCCATTAGAGGTTCACGGCGCCATAAGCTCGTTGAACAGGTTTTGTGTGAAATATAGCAGAGTGTAGGACTGCTTTTATTGTCCTGGTGGCCCAGAGGTAGCGTCCCCCGGTCACAATTATAAGATTGTGGGTTCAAATCCTGGTAGGGTGAGGTGTTCATTATATGTAGAAGTCCGCGTGCTTTAATGGTCTAATGAAATATATATGGATCCTCGGGTTTCGAAGCCATATTTGGTAAAACGATGCTCTGATCACCTAAGCGGCATGGGTGGTCCCCATTAGAGGTTCACGGCGCCATAAGCTCGTTGAACAGGCTTTGTGTGAAATATAGCAGAGTCAAGGACTGCTTTTATTGTCCTGGTGGCCCAGAGGTAGCGTTCCCCGGTCACAATTATAAGATCGTAGGTTCAAATCCTTGTGGGATGAGGTGTTGATTAAATGTAGAAGTCTGCGTGCTTTATTGGGCTAATGAAATATATATGAATCCTTCTTGTTTCGAAGCCGCATTTGGTAAAATGTTGGTCTGATCACCTAAGCGGCACGGGTGGTCCCCATTAGAGGTTCACGGCGCCACAATCTCGTTGAACAGGCTTTGTGTGAAATATACCAGAGTCTAGGACTGCTTTTATTGTCCTGGTGGCCCAGAGGTAGCGTCCCCCGGTCACAATTATAAGATTGTGGGTTCAAATCATGGTGGGGTGAGGTGTTGATTATATGTAGAAGTCCGCGTGCTTTAATGGTCTAATGAAATATATATGGATCCTCGGGTTTCGAAGCCACATTTGGTAAAACGTTGCTCTGATCACATAAGCGGCACGGGGGGTCCCCATTAGAGGTTCACGTCACCATAAGCTCGTTGAACAGGCTTTGTGTGAAATATAGCAGAGTCTAGGAATGCTTTTATTGTCCTGGTGGCCCAGAGGTAGCGTCCCCCTGTCACAATTATAAGATTGTGGGTTCAAATCATGGTGGGGTGAGGTGTTGATTATATGTAGAAGTCCGCAGGCTTTAATGGTCTAATGAAATATATATGGATCCTCGGGTTTCAAAGCCACATTTGGTAAAACGTTGCTCTGATCACCTAAGCGGCACGGGGGGTCCCCATTAGAGGTTCACGGCGCCATAAGCTCGTTGAACAGGCTTTGTGTGAAATATAGCAGAGTCTAGGAATGCTTTTAATGTCCTGGTGGGCCAGAGGTAGCGTTCCCTGGTCACAATTAGAAGATCGTGGCTTCAAATCCTGGTGGGGTGAGGCGTTGATTATACGTAGAAGTCCGCGTGCTTTATTGCGCTAATGAAATATATATGGATCCTCGTGTTTCGAAACCGCATTTGGTAAAACGTTGCTCTGGTCACCTAAGCGGCATGGGTGGTCCCCTATAGTGGTTCACAGTGCCATAAGCTCGTTGAACAGGCTTTGTGTGAAATATAGTAGAGTCTAGGACTGCTTTTATTGTCCTGGTGGCCCAGAGGTAGCATACCCCGGTCACAATTATAAGATTGTGGGTTTGAATCCTGGTGGGCTGATGTGTTGATTATATGTAGAAGTCCGAGTGCTTTATTGGGCTAATGAAATATATATGGATCCTCGTGTTTCCAAGCCGGGTTTGGTAAAACGTTGATCTGATCACCTAAGCGGGACGGGTGGTCCCCATTAGAGGTTCATGGCGCCATAAGGTCGTTGAACAGGCTTTTTGTGAAATATAGTAGAGTCTAGGACTGCTTTTATTTTCCTGGTGGCCGAGAGGTAGCATACCCCGGTCACAATTATAAGACTGTGGGTTTGAATCCTGGTGGGGTGAGGTGTTGATTATATTTAGAAGTCCGAGTGCTTTATTGGGCTAATGAAATATATTTGAATCCTCGTGTTTCTAAGCCGCATTTGGTAAAACGTTGCTCTGATCACCTAAGCGGCACGGGTGGTCCCCTATAGTGGTTCACGGCGCCATAAGCTCGTTGAACGGGCTTTGTGTGAAATATAACAGAGTCTAGGAATGCTTATAGTGTCCTGGTGGCCCATAGGTAGCGTTCCCCGGTCAGAATTAGAAGATCGTGGGTTCGAATCCTGGTGGGGTGAGGTGTTGATTATATGAAGAAGTCCGCGTGCTTTGTTGGGCTAATGAAATATATATGGATCCTCGTGTTTCGAAGCTGCATTTGGTAAAACGTTGCTCTGATCACCTAAGCGGCACGGGTTGTCCCCATTAGAGGTTCACAGCGCCATAAGCTCGTTGAACAGGCTTTGTGTGAAATATAGTAGAGTCTAGGACTGCTTTTATTGTCCTGGTGGCCCAGAGGTAGCATACCCCGGTCACAATTATAAGTTCGTGGGTTTGAATCCTGGTAGGGTGAGGTGTTGATTATATGTAGAAGTCCGAGTGATTTATTGGGCTAATGAAATATATATGGATCCTCGTGTTTCCAAGCCGGATTTGGTAAAATGATGCTCTGATCACCTAAGCGACACGGGTGGTCCCCAGTAGAGGTTCATGGAGCCATAAGGTCGTTGAACAGTCTTTGTGTGAAATATAGTAGAGTCTAGGACTGCTTTTATTGTCCTGGTGGCCCAGAGGTAGCATACCCCGGTCACAATTATAAGATCGTGGGTTTGAATCCTGGTAGGGTGAGGTGTTGATTATATGTAGAAATCCGAGTGATTTATTGGGCTAATGAAATATATATGGATCCTCGTGTTTCCAAGCCGGATTTGGTAAAATGTTGCTCTGATCACCTAAGCGACACGGGTGGTCCCCATTAGAGGTTCATTGCGCCATAAGGTCGTTGAACAGTCTTTGTGTGAAATATAGTAGAGTCTAGGACTGCTTTTATTGTCCTGGTGGCCCAGAGGTAGCATTCCCCGGTCACAATTATAAGATCGTGGGTTCAAATCCTGGTGGGGTGAGGTGTTGATTATATGTAGAAGTCTGCTTGCTTTATTGGGCTAATGAAATATTTATGGATCCTCCTTGTTTCGAAGCAGCATTTGGTAAAACGTTGCTCTGATCACCTAAGCGGCGCGGGTGGTCCCCATTAGAGGTTCACGGTGCCATAAGCCCGTTGAACAGGCTTTGTGTGAAATATAGCAGAGTCTTGGACTGCTTTTATTGTCCTGGTGGCCAAGAGGTAGCGTTCCCCGGTCACAATTATAAGATCGTGGGTTCGAATCCTGGTGGGGTGAGGTGTTGATTATATGAAGAAGTCCGCGTGCTTTGTTGGGCTAATGAAATATATATGGATCCTCGTGTTTCGAAGCTGCATTTGGTAAAACGTTGCTCTGATCACCTAAGCGGCACGGGTTGTCCCCATTAGAGGTTCACAGCGCCATAAGCTCGTTGAATAGGCTTTGTGTGAAATATAGTAGAGTCTAGGACTGCTTTTATTGTCCTGGTGGCCCAGAGGTAGCATACCCCGGTCACAATTATAAGATCGTGGCTTCAAATCCTGGTGGGGTGAGGCGTTGATTATATGTAGAAGTCCGCGTGATTTATTGGGTTAATGAAATATATATGGATCCTCGTGTTTCGAAGCCGCATTTGGTAAAACGTTGCTCTGATCACCTAAGCGTACTTGGTGGTCCCTATAGTGGTTCTGGCGCCACCATAAGCTCGTTGAACAGGCTTTGTGTGAAATATAGCGAGTCTAGGACTGCTTTTATTGTCCCTAATGGCCCAGAAGAGGTAGCGTTCCCCGTTCACAATTATAAGTTCGTGGGTTCAAATCCTGGTGGGGTGAGGTGTTGATTATATGTAGAAGTCCGCGTGCTTTATTGGGCTAATGAAATATATTTGGATCCTCGTGTTTCGAACCCAGATTTGGTAAAACGTTGCCCTGATCACCTAAGCGGCACGGGTGGTCCCCATTAGAGGTTCATGGCGCCATAAGGTCGTTGAACAGGCTTTGTGTGAAATATAGTAGAGTCTAGGACTGCTTTATTGTCCTGGTGGCCCAGGGTAGCATACCCCGGTCACAATTATAAGATCGTGGGTTTGAATCCTGGTAGGGTGAGGTGTTGATTATATGTAGAAGTCAGTGATTTATTGGGCTAATGAAATATATATGGATCCTCGTGTTTCCAAGCGGTTGGTAAAATGTTGCTCTGATCACCTAAGCGACACGGGTGGTCCCCAGTAGAGGTTCATGGCGCCATAAGGTCGTTGAACAGTCTTTGTGTGAAATATAGTAGAGTCTAGGACTGCTTTTATTGTCCTGGTGGCCCAAAGGTAGCATACCCCGGTCACAAGTATAAGATCGTGGGTTTGAATCCTGGTAGGGTGAGGTGTTGATTATATGTAGAAATCCGAGTGATTTATTGGGCTAATGAAATATATATGGATCCTCATGTTTCCAAGCCGGATTTGGTAAAATGTTGCTCTATGATCACCTAGACGGGTGAAGTCCCCATTAGAGGTTCATGGCGCCATAAGGTCGTTGAACGGTCTTTGTGTGAAATATAGTAGAGTCTAGGACACCAACTTTTATTGTCCTGGTGGCCCAGAGGTAGCATTCGGTCACAATTAAGATCGTGGGTTCAAATCCTGGTGGGGTGAGGTGTTGATTATATGTAGAAGTCTGCTTGCTTTATTGGGCTAATGAAATATTTATGGATCCTCCTTGTTTCGAAGCCGCATTTGGTAAAACGTTGCTCTGATCACCTTAGCGGCACGGGTGGTCCCCATTAGAGGTTCACGGCGCCATAAGCTCGTTGAACAGGCTTTGTGTGAAATATAGCAGAGTCTAGGACTGCTTTTATTGTCCTGGTGGCCCAGAAGTAGCGTCCCCCGGTCACAATTATAAGATCGTGGGTTCAAATCCTGGTGGGGTGAGGTGTTGATTATATGTAGAAGTCCGCGTGCTTTATTGGGCTAATTAAATATATATGGATCCTCATGTTTCGAAGCCGCATTTGGTAAAGCGTTGCTCTGATCACCTAAGCGGCACGGGTGGTCCCCATTAGAGGTTCACGGCGCCATAAGCTCGTTGAACAGGCTTTGTGTGAAATATAGGAGAGTCTAGGAATGTTTTTAGTCTCCTTGTGAGCCAGAGGTAGCGTTCCGGTCACAATTATAAGATCGTGGGTTCAAATCCTGGTGGGGTGAGGTGTTAATTATATGTAGAAGTCCGCGTGCTTTATTGGGCTAATGAAATATATATGGATCCTCCTGTTTCGAAGCCGCATTTGGTAAAACGTTGCTCTGATCACCTAAGCGACACGGGTGTTCCCCATTAGAGGTTCACGGCGCCATAAGCTCGTTGAACAGGCTTTGTGTGAAATATAGCAGAGTCTAGGACGGCTTTTATTGTCCTGGTGGCCCAGAGGTAGCATTCCCCGGTCACAAATATAAGACCGTGGGTTCAA
The DNA here is from genome assembly GCF_018991925.1 of Homarus americanus. NCBI lineage: Eukaryota > Metazoa > Arthropoda > Malacostraca > Decapoda > Nephropidae > Homarus > Homarus americanus. The sequence goes on from NW_024714746.1 coordinate 17,017, forward strand.
ATCCTGGTGGGGTGAGGTGTTGATTATATGTAGAAGTCCGCGTGCTTTATTGGGCTAATGAAATATATATGGATCCTTCTTGTTTCGAAGCCGCATATGGTAAAATTTTGGTCTGATCACCTAAGCGGCACGGGTGGTCCCCATTAGAGGTTCACGGCGCCATAAGCTCGTTGAACAGGCTTTGTGTGAAATATAGCAGAGTCTAGGACTGCTTTTATTGTCCTGGTGGCCCAGAGGTAGCGTCCCCCGGTCACAATTATAAGATTGTGGGTTCAAATCCTGGTGGGGTGAGGTGTTGATTATATGTAGAAGTCCGCGTGATTTAATGGTCAAATGAAATATATATGGATCCTCGGGTTTCGAAGCCACATTTGGTAAAATGTTGCTCTGAAAACCTAAGCGGCACGGGGGGGGTCCCCATTAGAGGTTCACGGCGCCATAAGCTCGTTGAACAGGCTTTGTGTGAAATATAGCAAAGTCTAGGAATGCTTTTAGTGTCCTGGTGGGCCAGAGGTAGCGTTCCCCCGTCACAATTAGAAGATCGTTGGTTCGAATCCTGGTGGGGTAAGGTGTTGATTATATGAAGAAGTCCGCATGCTTTATTGGGCTAATGAAATATATATGGATCCTCGTGTTTCGAAGCCGCATTTGGTAAAACGTTGCTCTGATCACCTAAGGGGCATGGGTGGTTTAGTGGTTCACGGCGCCATAAGCTCGTTGAACAGGCTTTGTGTGAAACATAGCAGAGTCCAGGACTGCTTTTATTGTCCTGGTGGCCCATAGGTAGCGTTCCCCGGTCACAATTATAAGATCGTGGGTTCAAATCCTGGTGGGGTGAGGTGTTGGTTAAATGTAGAAGTCCGCGTGCTTTATTGGGCTAATGAAATATATATGCATCCTTCTTGTTTCGAAGCCGCATTTGGTAAAATGTTGGTCTGATCACCTAAGCGGCACGGGTGGTCCCCATTAGAGGTTCACGGCGCCATAAGCTCGTTGAACAGGCTTTGTGTGAAAAATACCAGAGTCTAGGACTGCTTTTATTGTCCTGGTGGCCCAGAGGTAGCGTCCCCCGGTCACAATTATAAGATTGTGGGTTCAAATCATGGTGGGGTGAGGTGTTGATTATATGTAGAAGTCCGCGTGCTTTAATGGTCTAATGAAATATATATGGATCCTCGGGTTTCGAAGCCACATTTGGTAAAACGTTGCTCTGATCACCTAAGCGGCACGGGGGGTCCCCATTAGAGGTTCACGGCACCATAAGCTCTTTGAACAGGCTTTGTGTGAAATATAGCAGAGTCTAGGAATGCTTTTATTGTCCTGGTGGCCCAGAGGTAGCGTCCCCCGGTCACAATTATAAGATTGTGGGTTCAAATCATGGTGGGGTGAGGTATTGATTATATGTAGAAGTCCGCGTGCTTTAATGGTCTGATGAAATATATATGGATCCTCGGGTTTCGAAGCCACATTTGGTAAAACGTTGCTCTGATCACCTAAGCGGCACGGGGGGTCCCCATTAGAGGTTCACGGCGCCATAAGCTCGTTGAACAGGCTTTGTGTGAAATATAGCAGAGTCTAGGAATGCTTTTAATGTCCTGGTGGGCCAGAGGTAGCGTTCCCTGGTCACAATTAGAAGATCGTGGCTTCAAATCCTGGTGGGGTGAGGCGTTGATTATACGTAGAAGTCCGCGTGCTTTATTGCGCTAATGAAATATATATGGATCCTCGTGTTTCGAAACCGCATTTGGTAAAACGTTGCTCTGATCACTTAAGCGGCATGGGTGGTCCCCTATAGTGGTTCACAGTGCCATAAGCTCGTTGAACAGGCTTTGTGTGAAGTATAGTAGAGTCTAGGACTGCTTTTATTGTCCTGGTGGCCCAGAGGTAGCATACCCCGGTCACAATTATAAGATTGTGGGTTTGAATCCTGTTGGGGTGAGGTGTTGATTATATGTAGAAGTCCGAGTGCTTTATTGGGCTAATGAAATATATATGGATCCTCGTGTTTCCAAGCCGGGTTTGGTAAAACGTTGATCTGATCACCTAAGCGGAACGGGTGGTCCCCATTAGAGGTTCATGGCGCCATAAGGTCGTTGAACAGGCTTTTTGTGAAATATAGTAGAGTCTAGGACTGCTTTTATTTTCCTGGTGGCCGAGAGGTAGCATACCCCGGTCACAATTATTAGACTGTGGGTTTGAATCCTGGTGGGGTGAGGTGTTGATTATATTTAGAAGTCCGAGTGCTTTATTGGGCTAATGAAATATATTTGAATCCTCGTGTTTCGAAGCTGCATTTGGTAAAACGTTGCTCTGATCACCTAAGCGGCACGGGTGGTCCCCTACAGTGGTTCACGGCGCCATAAGCTCGTTGAACAGGCTTTGTGTGAAATATAACAGAGTCTAGGACTGCTTTTATTTTCCTGGTGGCCGAGAGGTAGCATACCCCGGTCACAATTATTAGACTGTGGGTTTGAATCCTGGTGGGGTGAGGTGTTGATTATATGAAGAAGTCCGCGTGCTTTGTTGGGCTAATGAAATATATATGGATCCTCGTGTTTCGAAGCTGCATTTGGTAAAACGTTGCTCTGATCACCTAAGCGGCAGCGGTTGTCCCCATTAGAGGTTCACAGCGCCATAAGCTCGTTGAACAGGCTTTGTGTGAAATATAGTAGAGTCTAGGACTGCTTTTATTGTCCTGGTGGCCCAGAGGTAGCATACCCCGGTCACAATTATAAGATCGTGGCTTCAAATCCTGGTGGGGTGAGGCGTTGATTATATGTAGAAGTCCGCGTGATTTATTGGGTTAATGAAATATATATGGATCCTCGTGTTTCGAAGCCGCATTTGGTAAAACGTTGCTCTGATCACCTAAGCGGCACGGGTGGTCCCCTATAGTGGTTCACAGCACCATAAGCTCGTTGAACAGGCTTTGTGTGAAATATAGCAGAGTCTAGGACTGCTTTTATTGTCCTAGTGGCCCAGAGGTAGCGTTCCCCGGTCACAATTATAAGTTCGTGGGTTCAAATCCTGGTGGGGTGAGGTGTTGATTATATGTAGAAGTCCGCGTGCTTTATTGGGCGAATGAAATATATTTGGATCCTCGTGTTTCGAAGCCAGATTTGGTAAAACGTTGCCCTGATCACCTAAGCGGCACGGGTGGTCCCCATTAGATGTTCATGGCGCCATAAGGTCGTTGAACAGACTTTGTGTGAAATATAGTAGAGTCTAGGACTGCTTTTATTGTCCTGGAGGCCCAAAGGTAGCATACCCCGGTCACGATTATAAGATCGTGGGTTTGAATCCTGGTAGGGTGAGGTGTTGATTATATGTAGAAGTCCGAGTGATTTATTGGGCTAATGAAATATATATGGATCCTCGTGTTTCCAAGCCGGATATGGTAAAATGTTGCTCTGATCACCTAAGCGACACGGGTGGTCCCCAGTAGAGGTTCATGGCGCCATAAGGTCGATGAACAGTCTTTGTGTGAAATATAGTAGAGTCTAGGACTGCTTTTATTGTCCTG
>NW_024714747.1:0-3361 GCF_018991925.1 Homarus americanus
CCTCCTGGTTCTCCCCAGCCTCCCAGGTACACCTCAGACACTCCCAGGTACGTCAGCACTCCCAGGTACCTCTGACACTCCCAGGTACACCTCAGACACTCCTAGGTACACCTCTCACACACCCAGGTACACCTCTCACCTCCCAGGTACACCTGTGACCTTTCCTGGTACGTCTCTGACACTCCCAGGTACACTTCGAACCACTCCCAGGTACACCTCAGACACTCCCAGGTACACCTCAGACACTCCCAGGCACACCTCTGATGCTCCCAGGTACACCATGACACTGCCAGGTACCTCTGACCTCCATGTGCACCTCCACCTCCCAGGTACACCTCTGACCTCCTGGGCTCCTGACACTCCCTGGCCTGACCCTCCCAGGTACACCTTTGACACTTCAGGTACACCTCAGACACTCCCAGGTACACCCAGAACTCCCAGGTACACTTCTCACACTCCCAGGTACACCTCCGACACTCCCAGGTGCACCTCTGACACTCCTGGTACACCTCCGATATTCCCAGGTACACCTCAGACACTCCCAGGTACAACTCTTTCACTCCCTGGTTCTCCAACACTCCAGGTACACCTCTGACCTCCTAGGTATTCCTCTGACACTCCTGGTACACCTCTGACACTCCCAGGTACACCTCAAACACTCCCAGTACACCTCGAGGCACTCCCAGGTACACCTCTTTCACTCCCTGGTTCTCCCCTAACACTCCTGGTACACCTCAGACACTCCCAGGTACACCTCAGATACTCCCAGGTACACCGATGACACTCCCTGGTACACCCTCAGACACTTCTAGGTACCTCTCACACTCCTTGGTACACGTCAGACACTCACAGGTGCTCCTCAGACACTCCCAGGTACACCTAAGACACTCCCAGGCACACCTCTGACACTCCCAGGTACACCGCTGACACTGCCAGGTACACCACGACTCCATGTACACAGCCGACACTCCCAGGTACACCTCTGCACTCCCATGTACTCACCTGACACTCCTGGTACACACCCCTGACACTCCCAGGTACACCTCAGACCTCCCAGGTACACCTCAGACACTCCTAGGCACACCTCTCACACTGAAGGTCACACCTCTCACACTCCCAGGTTCTCATGTGACACTCCTGGTAAATCCTGGCCTCCCAGGTACAGCTCAGACACTCCCAGGTACAGCTCAGACACTCCCAGGTACACCTCTGACATTCTCAGACCTCTCGGCACTCCCAGGTACACCGCTGACACTGCCAGGTACCCTCTAACACTCCATGTACACCTCTGACACTCCATGCACACCTCCGACACTCCCAGGTACCTCTGGCCTCCCAGGTACTCACTGACACTCCTGGTACACCCTGACCCTCCCAGGTACCTCTGACACTCCCAGGTACACCTTTGACACTTCCAGGTACCTCAGACACTCCCAGTGCACCCAGACCTCCCAGGTACCACCTCTCCAGGACACCTCCGACACTCCCAGGTACACCTCTGACACTCCCTGGTACACCTCCGATATTCCCAGATACCTCCGATATTCCCAAGTACACCTCCGATACTCCCAGGTACACCTTTGAGACTCCCAGGTACTTCACTGACACTCCCTGGTATACCTATGATATTCCCAGGTGCACCTCCTGACACTCCCAGGTCTGCCTCCGACACTCCCAGGTACTTCGACACTCCCAGGTACAATTCCGACACTCCAAGGTAAACCTCCGATACTCCTGGGTACACCTCTGACCTCCCAAGTACACCTCTGATGCTCCTAGGTATTCCTCTGACCTCCTGGTGCCCCCTAACACTCCCAGGTACACCTCTGACCTCCCAGGTACACCGGAACCTCCCGGGCACCGCAGATACTCCCAGGTACACCTCAGACACTCCCAGGTACACCTCTGGGGGTGTCAGATGGGGGAATGTCTGAGGTGTTCCTAAGGTTCATGGGTACAAGTCTTAAAATATGTCCGGGGTGTGCCTGGGGTGTGAGGTGTGCCTGGGTGTGTGAGGTGTGCCTCTGGGTGTCAGTTGCCTGGGAGTGTCAGTGGGGTGGCTGGGTGTGAGCATGCAGAGGGTATATTGTCAGGGTGTGCCTGGGAGTGGCCTGGGTGTTCAGGTGTGGAGGTCAGGCTGTCCAGTGTCAGTGGCCTGGGGTGTCAAATGTGTCTGGGTGCCTGGGGTCTGTCAGGCTTTCCAGGGTGGGGTGTCAGAAAGATATTGGGAGTGTCAGTGGCTGCTGTGTCGTGTCTGGGGTATCGGGGTTTGCAGTGGGGTGCTTCTGGGAGTCTGAGGTATTGCCTGAGCGTGAGGTGCCATCGGGTGACAGGGTCAGGGTGTGCCTCAAGGTACTTGGAGTGTGTCGGGTGTACTGGGGGTGTCTGGTGGGGTGTTAAGCTACATGGGTGTCTTGGGTGTACCTGGGTTGTGGGAATTGCCTGAGAGTGATGAGGTGTGCCTGCTACCTGGGGTGTCTGGTGGGAGGTCTGTTGATTGGGAGTGACAGAGGAGCCTAGGAGTGTCAGAGGTGAGTGTCTGGGATGTAAGATGTCTGAAAGGCTGTGAGTTGTCAAGTGTGCCTGGGTGTCAGAGGTGTGTCTGGGAGGTGGACATGTGCTGGGGTGTGAAGCTGGATGTAGGTGCTGGGGTGTCAGGAGTGTCAGGGGTGCCTGGGATTGTGCAGAGTGTAAATGTACCTGGGCCTGGGGTTACCTGGGATGTTAGTGTTATGAGATTGTCAGAGGTGTTCCTGGGAGTGTGAATTGTCCTGGGAGTGTCAGAGGTGTTGCTGGGGGTGTCAGGGGTGTGGTGTGGGTGCTGGGAGTGTTGGCCGTGTGAAGGTGTCGGGGGTGTGCCTGGGGTGGCGCAGAGTTTCTGAGTTGTGAGTGTGAGTGAGGTGTGTGGGGTGTCCTGGGGGTGTCGACAGGTGTGTGAGAATGTCCTGTGGAGTGTGCATGGGTGTTAATGCCTGGGAAGTTTCAGGGGTGTCAGGTATCGGAGGTTTACCTGGGGGGAATACCTGCAGTGTCAGAGGTTACTTTTGGGTATCGAGAGCAAAGTGCCAGCCTAAACTGAGTGTTTTTCGTGAAAGGTAAAACTAACAAAATTCGCTTAACCTAGCCTAGCCTAGCCTAGCCTAGCCTAGCCTGGCTTGCTTAGCTAGCCTTGCTCACCTAACTCTTCTTAAAACTCTAACATAACCTAACCTAACCTCTAACTTGACTAAAATCAGTGTTTGAAAGAAATTAAGCGTGTTTCCGTGAAGATGAAAATAAGTAAATACATTGGTTTTTTATCTAAAACTGAGTGTTTTTCGTGAAAATAAATCAAACCTTCAAATTCACCTAACCTAACTAA
>NW_024714748.1:0-11942 GCF_018991925.1 Homarus americanus
TCTCATTCTGATCCTGGTTGTCATTCGAACACTCTGAGGAGACGCTCTTTACTCTGGAGATTCTCAGAGTCACGCTCGTCCCCTCCCCTCAGGTCGGGGGGGGGAGACTTCACGACGCCCCCAGCTAAGCAGCGTCCCGCATACGAGAGCCCAGCCAACACCCACTGGGCTTACGTCAGGTGTACACGTGAGTCATTGTCAGAGCAATCTCTAGGGTGAGTTACCTAATGTGGGAAGTGTTTCATTCATAATGTATCCGAGAGTCAGTGTCAAGTAACGTAAAACATAAAGTGTTAGTAACCCGATATAATAGTGATACTGATGTGTCCATGTCATTGAGTGAATTAATAAAAAGTTGTATCGAAGAGGCGTTTGAGAAGTTGTCCCTTGAGAAGAATAGATATGTGTATAGACGTAGAAGATAAGCGTGTTGACGCTGAGTAAATAACACCCAAGCGGCCACGCTACCAAGTTTCCTACCTTTACATTCCTACTCTCTATACTTCCTATATATATGTAATCCTCTTCTCAGTGAGTTATGTACCATTATACTTGAGAGAACTTGTCCCAGGGTCAGTATGACCATAAGTGCAAATGTGTAGAGTTTAGCCCTCGTGACCAACCCACAGAAATCCCTTGCAAGCAAAGTTTGAAGGCCCATACACAATAATTAAGAAACCAGGCCCCCTGAACTATGTCATAGCAACCCCAGGAAACAGGAAGTCAGAACAATTGGTCCATGGTCCACGGATGCGATTGTGTGTGTTATGGAGACCCAGGAACCACAGAAATAAGAGTAATATTTCCTGGTGGAGGTTTCAGTTAAGCTATACAATTCACAGATTTAACTGATTCGTCTTCTAAAGTTTTGCATCTTTCATAGCTAAAGGTTGAAGATGTCACGAGTATGTTACCAAAGACGACCCCTGTCAAGCAAGCACCCTCTAGGACCAACCCTGCCAAGAGGAAGATTCTGACGGAAGAAGTGGACTACTTGCTTCAACACGAGCTTGTCGAACCAAGCGACAGTGACTGGGCGTCACCGTGCGGGCTGGTGCCAAAACCCGACGGCTCCTTCCACGGTGTACAAATTACAGACGGGTAAATGATGTGACCAGCTCTGACTCCTACCCTCTCCCTTGTGTAGACGATATCCTTAAAGGGCATCGGGCAGGCAATGTTTGTCACGAAGCTCGACACGATGAAGGGGTACTATAAAGTGAAGCTGACGGAGGAATCCAATAGAATTACTGCCTTTGTCACTCCTGATGGGCTTTGGCAGTGCAAAGTCCTCCCCTTTGGGCTTCGCAGTGCCCCTAGGACATTCCAGAGGGCTATGAATGTGGTGAAGTCTGGGTTTCCTTGTGTCTGCGCCTACTTGGATGACCTGCTAGTGACAGGAGTTAACTGTGAGGAACACATGGAGCGACTTCGTGCCCTTTTCACCCGCCTTTCGGAGTACAACTTCACTGTCAAACCGGCTGAAAGTGTGTTTGGCAATGCAACACTCACCCACCTTGGCCATGTGGTGGGCCAGGGGAGGTTGGCTCCAGTCAACACAAAGATAAAGGCTGTACAGCGACTCCCACCTCTTGTAGATCGAAAGGCTCTGCGTAGGTTCCTCGGGATGGCAGGATTCTACCGAAGGTTTTGTTAGAACTTTGCGCAAGTGTAGGTCCCTTTGACAGACTTAGTCAACCCCCCAAAGGAGGTATTTGTGGACAAAAGCATATCAGGTTGCATTTGAAACCCTTAGACACCTATTAACCACAAGTCCAGTGTTAAAAGTGCCAGATTTTGAAAAGCCTTTTTTGATCCAAGTTGATGCCTGTGAGGTGGGTGTGGGAGCTGTGTTGTTACACATATTACACTCAGTTTGCTTCCACAGTGTGAAACTAAAACCGCATCAGCGTGGCTATGCCACCATAGAAAAGGAGGCTTTGGGGCATTTGTTGACTTTAGAAAAAATTGCAGTGTATGTTGAGGGTTCATCATATACTTTAGAGGTTTACACAGATCATAATCCTTTACAATTTGTACAGAGGATGAGAAATAAGAATCAAAGGTTACTTAGATGGGTCTTAGCACTGCAGCCCCCAATATAGAAGTGAAACTTATTAAGTAGGGGGATGTTACGAGTGTCCGCCATAAGTTTCTGTTCTGGGTATAAAATATTTTGGTTCGGATGGTGTGTGTGGATGGCTTGGACAGCTTTGTTCAATACTCGCCCACACCAACTGAGCTCTTGTTTATGTATTAAATTTGTTTTATTATATTATCACTTTGTATTTATTAATGCAACAGTTGTCTCTCATGTAATATTGATTGCAGTATGTTCGTATATAGGTAAAATAGTGGAACTAATGTCAGTAGGGTCATTTAGGTATAGCTTACGTTTTGGCCAATCCGGCTATGATAAGTCAGTATTTGGCGGTAGAGGGGTGACGTCGGTGGGAGGCTGGAACACTGTAGTCAGGCTCGGCACAGCTGTCTTAAGTTGAGTACACCCTCTCTCTGGTGTTTTGGGAGATGGCATTAGACTATTGAGATTTGTTATTGCTTGATATTGATTTTGTGTGATCTTGTTGGACCTTCAGTCCTTACTCAGCCACTTCCAATCATATTATTATTATTGTTATTTATTTTATTTTGTGTACTGTACATAAGTGGTGGTGGGAATAAGTTATTACTGTATATGTTTATATAGTTATTGACTTGTTCAGGTTTTGACCTGTTAACTTGACCTTTGCTGGTGGAACTGGGGATTAATAAATAATACTGATATATTTGAAAGACTTCAGTGATTTGTGTTTTTGTAACGATCTACCCTAGGGTCTTAACACTAACCTAACCTGTCACTTAACCTAACCATAAGGTTTGGTTAGTTTAGGTTGTCTGTTTGTAAGTTATTTTGCAAAAATACCAATATGCATACCGATAATTGTGCAAAATAACCGATTAAGCAAAAAAAAAAGTAGTATATATGTAAATATTGGATGAAGCTGATTCTCCTCGGAGAAATCGTATCGGTAGGATGAGTAACGGCTCAACTTATTGAGAGAGAGAAATATATTTTTTAGGTAACGTTTAGAAAGTACCTCTTGACATCATTGAACCTAAAGCATAAAATATTATATAATAGTATCAATATGTGTGTGAGTCTGGGTGTGTGTTTAGGAACTTACATCAATGAGAATGCTTGTATATTTTTATATAACAAAGTAAATCTACAACCCTATATGAATTGTCTTCCTAACAGAATTATGCACTTCTTGCAAACTGGAACATACTTGAGGATCAGTACTAACCCCTGTACTAACCCTCCCAGCAAGATTATCATCAACTCTGTCCTCTCTGTCAGTAATCTCAACAGTTGCCTCTGAAGATGTCTTGAATAAAGACGAAAGCCAAGGTGCTCCGTTGTTTCCCTTTTCCCCGTGTGATTTTATCAAGATATACTGTATATATATATATATATATATATATATATATATATATATATATATATATATATATATATATATATATATATATATATATATATATATATATATATATATATATATATATATATAATGAAAACGATATAATATAATCTTGATAAAATCACACGGGAAAATGGAAACAACGGAGCACCTTAGCTTTCGTCTTTATTCAAGACATCTTCAGAGGCAACTGGATTACATGGACAGAGAGAGGCTTAAATATACAGGGTGACCTTAAAAACATGAGGTCAGGTCATAATGATGTCATCCACTAATCCCCACACCAACACACACGTAGAGGAGCTTAAGAGAAGGGGGGTGAGTGACTAGTCAGGTCAGGTCAAAAATTAAGGGACCCACAAAATAACTATCATACATCTAGATCAAAGGTTTTCAAAGCATTTTTAACCTTGGGCCACTGACAAATAAATTTATGTAACATATTATCAGTTTTGAACTGACCATCACTAAGGTTTATTGATTTTAATTCCTTAATCAAACTAGCTTCAACCAGAAGTCTTTCTGTGACACAAGATGATTTAAATACTTCTAAGCTTTTTTCCCAAGCAATGGGATGATTATTATTCCTAACATGAACGAACAAGGCACTGCTTTCAGATGCTGTTCTGATATTATACTTATGTTGTTTGATTCTAAGCTGCAGTGTTTTTCCTGTCTGTCCTACATAATTACAATTACATTTGCTACATGGAATACAATAAACACTTCCATTTACATTCAAACTTGGGCTATTCCTTATTAACATATTGGTAATGGTTGAGTCATACTTGAAAACAACATTAATATTTAGAAGCTTGAGGGACCGAACTTACGGGACAAATTCATTACGATAGGGCAGAGTCAAAATATTCTTAAGTGTAGGAACTTGTCTGGTTTGAGAGGAATGAAAGGATTTTTTTAGCCATTTTAAAACAACGATTAACAAACACAGAAGGGTACCCGAGTTTCTGTGCAATGGAACGAATGTGTTTCAATTCATCGTCAATAAATTCAGAGTCACAAATACGCAGACATCTTAAGAACATAATTTTGACCTAACCTGACTAGTCACGTCACCCCCCTTATCTTAAGCTCCTCTACGTGTGTGTTGGTGTGGGGATTAGTGGATGATATCATTATGACCTGACCTCATGTTTTTAAGGTCACCCTGTATATTTAAGCCTCTCTGTGTCCATGTAATCCAGTTGCCTCTGAAGATGTTTTGAATAAAGACGAAAGCTAAGGTGCTCCGTTGTTTCCATTTTCCCTTGTTAGTGACATAGTGATATGGCAGCTGCTGACGAGTACTCGACCACCTCTCACGTTCTCCAGCTTTGTCTTGCCTTGCAAGACCGACTGGAGAAGGTTGAGAAGGAGGTCCAGAGTCTCAAGGGCGAAAACTTAGCCTTGAAGCTAGTTTTAGAGGAGAAGAAAACCTTTGCCAGTGTCGTGAAGGACGGTGAAGTTGAAGTGGATTCATGGAAGGTAGTTGCTGCTAGTGCTACAAAATGCACTCTAAAAAGACACTCAGCTGTAGACCTAAACAACAGGTTCAGCACCTTAAGTGACGAGTGTGAGGAAGGTGCTAGTAACACCACGAGTGCTACTCCCTCTGTTAGTGTGGAGAGAGGGAGTAGCGCAGGTAAGAAATCACCACACTCAGGTAAGGTCAAATGTGTTTCTGTCATGGGAGACTCGATGGTGAAGTATTTAGGAAACAATCTCTGCACTAAAGTTAGGAAGCTCGAGTGTCTCCCGGGGCAGGGATAGGTAGAGTACTGGAGAGAGTGGAGAACGTCATTGATGACTGTGGAGACAACCCCATAGTCTTACTCAGTGCAGGAGGCAATGACGTAGGTAAGCTTATTAGTGTCGAACTGCGTAAACTGTATAGGGAAGCTCTAGATAAGATTAGGGTGAAGGGTGGAACTCCTATTGCTTGCTCTATCCTACCTAGACGTGGTGCCAGTCGTGAATGGATGTCCCGTGCAATTGGTTTCAATTGCTGGTTGGAAGAACAGTGTAAAGAGCTGTCGACGCCATTCATTGATAGTTGGAGCCTGTACTATGGTGATGATAGTATGTATGCAAGGGATGGGGTGCATTTAAGTAGGAAGGGGGTGGCCGTGCTAGCGAAGATAGTTGACAGGGTAGTAAAGGTGAGGTTTTAATATGTCCAAATCCCATCAATGGTAAAGAGAGGAAAATACCATGTGAAAATAACAGCAGTGAAACAAAAGTAGATAATGCTGAAAATATAGTTAGTCATAATAACAAACATCAAAGTAATAAATGTAAAACAGATAGAAACGGAAGAAATATATTAAGTGTTTATTATACTAATAGTAGAAGCCTGTGTAACAAAATGGACCAGCTCAGGGCCATTGTTAGTAAAGAGAACATAGATATAATTGCAATAACGGAAACATGGATAAATTCAAACAGCAAACATTTTTTAGCAGAATTTCATATTCCAGGATATAACTTATTTAAATTTGACAGAGTAGGAAGGAGAGGGGGCGGTGTAGCAGTGTATATCAGGGTGTCATTAAAAAGCTGCAATAAATCAAACATTAAAACAAGTAGCGACAATGAAAGTATTTGGGTAGAGATTGGTGAGGGCAATGAGTCCGTAGTCATTGGTGTTATATATAGACCACCTAATTTGAGTAGGAACGATGGTAAATTGCTATGGGGGGAAATAAACAAGGCATCTGATAGAAACAATGTATGTATTCTAGGCGATTTCAACTTTTCAGGCATAGATTGGAAAAATCAAATTAGCGATAATGAATCTGAAGATTTTCTAGAAGTAGTACAAGATAGTTTTTTATATCAATTCATAAACTCGCCCACTAGAGGAAATAATATCCTCGATTTAGTTCTCAGTAATAATGAAAATCTAGTAAAAGATGTTGGGATTGGAGACGAACTAGGAAACAGTGATCATAAAGCCATATATTTTAACATAATATGGAATGGCAGGAAGAAGGAAAATTCGGCCTTGATCCCGGATTTTAGGAAGGCTAATTACGGTAGCTTAAGGAGAGACCTAAGGGATGACCCTCTGGTCAAAAGATTAATCCCCCCCACACCTCCGGAAACTGTCAACTTAGGACGGGAGAACCCCGAATTTAATTTAGCAGCTACTTATGAACAATTTATTGAGACAATCCATAATGCTCAAAATAAACACATCCCTAAAAGAAAATTCAGATCGATACGGAACCAAACAAAATGGATGAATAATAGACTCTTAGATCTTCTAGGGAAAAAGAAAGGAGTATATAGAAAAGTTAAGAAAGGCGAAAATCACTTACTTGGTTACTATCAGAACCTAACAAGACAGGTAAAAACAGAAATTAGGAAAGCAAAGAGAAATTATGAAATCAAGGTAGCAAACGAATCGAAAAATAACCCCAAAGCTTTTTATCAACTGTATAAATCAAAGGTTTGAGATACAATAGGTTCCCTTAAAACAACAACAGGAGAAATGGCTGATGATGAGTTAGAAATGTGTAGTACGTTAAATAGTCATTTTCGCTCCGTATTCACAAATGAAAACCTAGCACAGTTTCCAGAAGTTCATAAGGTATATAACGACAGTATAGAAAATATGTTGTTGAATATCAATATTACTAGTAACGATGTGCTTAAAGTAATTAACCCGCCAGGATTCGAACCCACGGCCCACAAGCCGTGGGTGGTCGCCATTAAAGGTTCACGGCGCCATAAGCTCGTTGAACAGGCTTTGTGTGAAATATAACAAAGTCTAGGACTGCTTTTAGTATCCTGGTGGTCCAGTGGTTAGCGTTCCCCGGTCACAGTCATAGGCTTGTGGGCCGTGGGTTCGAATCCTGGCGGGTTGAGGTGTTGATTGTATGTAGAAGTCCGCGTGCTTTATTGGGCTAATGAAATATATATGGATCCTCGTGTTTCGAAGCCGGATTTGGTAAAACGTTACTCTGACCACCTATGTGATACGGGTGGTCCCCATTAGAGGTTCACGGCGCCATAAGCTCGTTCAACAGGCTTTGTGTGAAATATAACAAAGTCTAGGACTGCTTTTAGTATCCTGGTGGTCCAGCGGTTAGCGTTTCCCGGTCACAGTCATAGGCTTGTGGGCCGTGGGTTCGAATCCTGGCGGGTTGAGGTGTGATTGTATGTAGAAGTCCGCGTGCTTTATTGGGCTAATGAAATATATATATATATATATATATATATATATATACACACATATTAATTTATTTCCTAAATATGTAACTGTATATTTATGAACTGCAACATAGATTGGGTATTGGAAGGACTTGACTCCACTGTGACCTATCAAAGCTAAACTCCTCCTCCGTCTTGAAGAGCCAGAGAAACAATGCGTCAGTCTCACTCGTCAGCTGCATCTCGCTCAGTCAACAAGTCTTTTCTTGCACCTCCAGCCTCTCGCAGCCGTAACCACAACACTAAAAGCAGGTAATTACTTCACTTATTTGGCTTCAACCTAGGTTATATATCATCACCCAATATGTATTTGATGTAATGAATCCCTTATAAACTCAATTTATTCAACCGAAATTATGAACTTTTATATGGAGCTCATAAAATATTCCGTTAAATCCACAGAATTTTAGGCTGCGTCGTTTATTAACATACAACAACTAATTATTATATATATATATATATATATATATATATATATATATATATATATATATATATATATATATATATATATATATATATATATATATATATTGCAATTACTTCAATTACAAGGTTATAATGTATATCAAACTCAGACAAGATTTTGCGAAGCGTTATGAAGTCGATTAATAGCATCTCTCTCTCTCTCTCTTCTTGTTCTAAGGTTTACCTCATCCAGCTCACTCACTGGTAATACGGAGATACTGGTTGAGAATGTGAACATAAGAATGGAGGAAACTGCAGCGGGCCTATTGGCCCATACTGGGCAGTCCCGTTTACACCCAACCCCTATTGCTCATATGAGCATCCAACCTATGTTTGAAACAATTCAGCTTATTCGAGTTAATGATGATATTTGGTAACTTGTTCCATTCATCCACTACTCTGTTTCCAAACCAGTGTTTACCTATTTCACGCCTAAATCTAAATTTGTCTAATTTAAAACCATTGTTACGAATTCGCTCCTGGTTGGATAGTTTGAGTACCTTTGTAATGTCCCCTTTGTTTAGCCCTGCCTTCCACTTATACACCTCTATCAGGTCGCCCCTCGCTCTACTTCTCTCAAGGGAGTGCAAATTAAGATGCTTTAACCTGTCTCTATACTCAAGGTTCCTAATGCCCGGGATTAGTCTTGTCATTCTCCTCTGAATTCTTTCTAAGGATTCTATATCCATTCTGTAATACGGTGACCAGAACTGAACTGCGTAATCCAGGTGTGGTCTCACAAGAGCAAGATGCAGTTTTAGGATGACCTCGCTAGTCTTGTAACTAACACTCCTTTGTATGAACCCAAGTACTTTATTAGCCTTGTTACGAGCAAAAACATTGTTTACTTGGCTTAAGGTTCCTACTTATCATTACTCCTAAATCTCTCTCGCAGTCGGATTTCTCTATGGCATCGTTGTTCATCTGGTATCTGGTTTCCCTGTTTACATCTCCTATACTGAGTACTTTACATTTGTCGGCGTTGAATTTCATCTGCCATTTTTCAGACCATTCGAAAAAAATGAAGAATGCAAAAGGAGCATTTCAACGTTATATTCGCTTCTGAGTTTTATTTGCAATAGGGAACGTTGTGTGTGTTGATCGTATCTTTGAGAATTATTATGATTTGAAAATTAAAAAATTTTACGTTTAAGTGGCAAACTGTACTTTCTTAAGAAATTCCACATTAGTGGAAGAGTAGAAATGAATGAAATTTTAATTATCGTAGGCTCTCCTGCTGCTAGACATTTTCCCTACAGGACTCATCTTGTTGGAGGATCCAATGCCCACAAGATTTTTTTCTCTCGGAAAACCACATGAGGATATTCATGATAGAGAATGTTTTTCTATCGGTGAATTTCTTGTTCCAGGGGAAGAAAGGATAATGGATAAAATTAGGAGACCCACAGGAAAATTAATTAGGAAAAAATTAATTGAATGCGTACGACTCTCTAAGGGTCCCGATTTGACATCTATCAAATCACGGTAATCACAATATGAATTCAATACATAGCCTCCTATAATCTATAGAAATGGTGAACTTTGGCAGACTAACAAAATAAGTAAGCTTCTTCAAGGTTATTAAACTTTTAATTGATATTACACAAAATAAACCCAAGAATAAGTTTCGTGTAATGGAATAGATCAAGATATCTTCAGTTAAGAAAGTTTCCGTCTCACTCTCTCACAGTACAATGAAACGACGAAGCTTCTGCAGTCAAACCTCATATGCAGACCGGGCAAGGATCGTGTGGATGTGGACGAGTGGTATGTCTGCTCGCTTCATTGCACAGGAGATTGGTACTAGTTCGACCACCGTATGTAAGTGGATAAATCGCTGGAAGTTAGAAGGCAACATTAACAAGAAATACCAGAAAAACAACAACCGTTCCTCATCTGGCGATGATTCAGACTATAAACGCTCTGGAGGTACTGAAAATCGGAAGGCTTCGACTGACGCCGTTCATAATAACAATAATTACTCTTTACCCTTACAGCTGCAGGGAGATCCTCACCTTTCATGTCAAGGGCTCATTTGTGCTCAACCTCATATAGTGCTAGATGCACACAACAAATATGCATCATCATGCCCTCTCCTTAACTCTCTACCGGCATTTCAAACTCATATACAATTAAAAACGAGGTATATAGTTCCATCCTACGGTAACGATGTTGTAAACACATCCAGGTATGTAAACAATAATCACCTATGACTGCCGGGTATCAAACCCTGTCCACCACAAATGGCAGGTAGGCAGCTTAGCGACTAAATCACAATTTGCTAATGGATACCCTACCTTTACTCAATTGTAGCTATAAAAGGGCAGATAATGTGAGAACAAAATTTAAAATGTCATAAAAGCTTGGAATTCTCAGAAGTTATAGAGGACTATATTGGACTCATTTTCAGATATAGAGCCACTTTGAAGATAACCGAGTTTAACAATGGCAGCTATTTTCCAAAATGGTCAACAAAATAGAGATAAAACCAACAAGGCTTAGATATTGGATGATATTTCATATATACTGCTTCAATTATGCTATATTTTAAAGTATCAAAGTATTGTCAATGGAACTTTCTTTTTGTGTATTGAAATTACAGTGCTGGAAACTTGGATTACTAATTTAAAAATGTGAACAAAATTTAAATGTAAAAAAAGCATAAGTATATTTTAATAAATGTTTTTATAACTTTATTGTCAAAATATCATTATAATTATAATTATTAATTTTTGCAATATTCATTTATTATACATTACAGTATTTCTTTGACATTATTTATCAATATTACTATTAATGATTGCATTATTATACTATTAATGCATCCATTGACGTTAATGGCTGGACTTTGAAAACAAAGTTATCATCATGTTAGGAAGCCTTCACACAAACATGGCCGCTTTGAGGTTACTAGGACATTGGCTGGACAACATGTGATGTGTAATGCACGCATCGAAGCTCAAATTGCATCTGCTGGCACCGCCTACAAGGACATGCCTACAAGGTCACCCTCTGCAGTGTGCATATCTTGTTGCGAGAGGCAGACCGAAGTGCTAATACCACTCAATATTAGATGGGTGGATTGAAAGCAGAAGGAAAGAAAGTCCTTTGTTTATTTTCTGGACGACAGTACTAGTTCTCGAGAAACTACTACTGGTATTTATGAGGTCCACCTGAAATGGCAACTTTGCCTAATATGGAGAGAGCATTGGAAAGCTTGTAACATGTTTTTTTAGCTTGGACCATGTTCACTATGCAAGGTCAATGTTCGAGACATAGATAGTCTGTGGCAGATCCCCCCACTTGTGCTAAGTGAATTCGCAAAGGGCAACTTCTTTATAAAGACACAGAGGGCATTCTCATCAGTCTCCATACATTAAGCTCACGAGCAACATAATGTGCTGGTAAAGGATGATGGAGGTGTGATAGGAATGACACAAAACCTAAAAACACTGCATCGTTGGATGGTTTGTGGGCCTTGTAGATATATGAGACGAATATGCCTGTAATATGTAACTCTGTACTATTTACCATTATTGATTCAGGTCTCTGTATTATATGTTTTATAATCACACTCCCTTTTGTCACCAAGTGTTAGTTCAGGCTTTGGGCACATGCGCGCTGTACGCGCATGGGCAGAGAGAGATTCCAAGACAGGAGGCTGTTTACCCCTGTCTTAACTCCTTTTTGTGTTTGTACCAGGAATAGAACTTACAGACTTGACATCAGTGTGTTTCCTTTACCCCTGAGTGTAAGGACCACCTGAGTATCACA